>NC_056726.1:1751197575-1751440075 GCF_019279795.1 Protopterus annectens | reverse complement strand
CTGTTCCAAAATGGGGAATGTCACAGGTATCAATGTTTATTATATAAAGATTTGTATGAAAAATGCATCTTTTCTTCTTACATACTGCTATTTTGTGTTAGGAAATGTGAAATTTGGGTAAAAAGATGACTAATAAATGGAATGGTGACCTGGTACAATTGAATGGGATAAAAGTGAAGGACCAGTAAGTTTCATACAAAGAGTTTTGAAGGGGAAGCATGGCTGGTTACAGTCAAATAAATATGGGTGGGCAGAATATCCCCACTGTAAGAAGAGATGAAACTTAATAGGATTGGCTGGATGGGCTAGAAATAGAGGGGGAAGAGGAAAGGTGATTTTTGTGAAGATGCAAATTAATGAACAAGAAGGCAGAGGGAAGCATAACTATGCAAGTCAGGGAAGGAAGTAGAAAAACTCTACCCAATTTAAGATGTAGTAAAGTAAATGCTCTCATGCATGCAAAGTAGATTAAGGCCCAAAGAGTTTTACAGAAATAAGTTCATGGAGTGAAAACAGGAGTGATGTGGGAATAATAAGTGTGTTAAGACTAAGCATATGTAGGTCATAGTGCACAAAAATGAATGCGAGACTGAGACAACAAAAAATGGGGAATATCCACCATGGAACAACTTATATAACATAGCCTTGCAGTTAAGGGATTAATGAAAGTGAAGAAAAGAAAGGTAAAATAGAATGAAAAGAAGTATGTTGGGGCTGCAGAGGAATCCGAACTCTAGTATTCAGCAGCGGCCATAATAATGGGTGACAGTTCCCAAGGGGGGAGTGCTGTGAGAGAGAGAGAGAGAGAGAGAGAGAGAGAGAGAGAGATAGGAGTACTTTTACCTTGGAAGACAGAGTAGAAGGAGTATACATAATAACATCTTGAGGTGGGGAGGGGAAGAAGTGAGAACTAAGATGGATTATGAAGAGAGTTGGAGAGAATTTTGATCAAATGGGGGAGGTGTCATAAAGTACCTAAGAGATGGTCAGACTTGGGAAATGAAAAAGAAAAGTAAGGGAAATGAGGAAGATGATGGTGATGGACAGTGAGAGATGGAGAAGGTGGTTGCAGTTAGGGAAGAGGCATGATATAAAGTCACTTAAGGATGCCAAATATTAACAGGGTGTTAAAAAGGAAAGTAAAGGTATATAGATGGCCATGTTAAATGATAATGGGTTAAGTAGTACTATAAAAAGAGAATGTATAATTCAATACATAAAGAAGGTAGGAGTTAGTGGAAACTCATGTGGGAAAGGGAGAGCATAATAAACTTAATAGCTAGGATATAGAGTTTTGGCAACAGCAGCATGGGAATGAAGAAAGGGAAGTGGAGCGGTGCTTATGGCTAGAAGGATCGTACCTACAGAAGTTGAGGAGAGGTTAACAGATGAGTCAGGATGCATGGCCAGAATAAGGAGATGAGTACAGGGTGGAAAGATGATGGCGTTAGCTCTTTATTTTCCTCCTAAATTGCAGATAAGGAAAATGACAACACTGCTGACAAAAATAGTATTGGGGCAGGAGGAGATAAGTCTAATAATGGGTGACAGGATCTGTATTGTAAAGTAGTAAAAGCCAATTTGGAAATTACAAAGTGGCGTTATTCATGGATGGTGTTTTAATAACATTGGGAAAGTCACAACAGGATAGTAAAATACTGTGTCAGATAAAAGAAAATTCAGGAAGAAAGCAGGTTATAAAGTCAATACAGATAAAACACAGATCATAATGGTTACTAAAAGTCCAGAGTAGGAGCCATCAAGCGAAGACTGTATATGGGTGCAGGTAGATACAATTAAGTATTTGTGAGATAGCGAAGTGGGATGATGGAAGAATTCTTTAGGACTGCATATAGTAATACACAGTGAAAAGTACAGAATTACTGAAGAAATTGCAAATGATGCCCTTGGAATTAGACCAGAAAGTATAAATATTGCAATCCTATGTTTTACTGTGGAAACTATATCTAGGGCAGACATCCTGTGTTTACCATAAAAGCAGGTTCTGAGAAGATAGGAGCAGATGGGATGGAAATAAGCCTAAGGTAGTACAGGAAGTGGTGGCCATGCCAAAAGATAAAGGTTGATTGGGTGTACCGGATGTCAAAACTTATCTGCAGGCTAGCTACTTGTCTTTGGTAATGTGATGCTTGCAGGAAGGGTATCATCTGAATGGAAGAAGATGGCCTGGAAGGCACAGACAAGTTTAAGTAGTGAAAAGGATTTAATCACAATGTTATTAACAGTAGAAAAAACACAACAGGTTTATTTGAAAAAAAAGGAGTTAGACACTGGATAATACAGATATGATGGATCGATGGTGCTTAAATTGACAGAGACAAACTGAAAAATGGAGATCAATCAGTGATCAGGATGAAATATTATACTGGTATCAACTTGTAGTAGGAGGTAGCATAAATATATGAGAAAAGATACAGAGGGATATAATCTGGCAGAGAAGCTGAAATGGAGCTACTTAAGCTTGAGTAGGATTTGATAGGAACTGAAATGGTGCAAATTTGAGAAGAATAGGACACCCAAGTTAATAAATAAGGTGGTTGAGACAAGGGAAGGAAAGGGACAGTTAAAAGTCTATTGCCTTAAATGTACAATATATCAGTGAATTTGAAAATGGAAACAGTTGAGAAGTTGAAGAAACTTTGGAAGAAGGAAGTGGAAGGTATGATAACAGAGGAGGAGGAATGGAGATTTCTGCATCAGCTATCAAAATATACAACAAAATCAAGGAGGTTCCACATGTTTGCATGGAAATGCTTATATATGTATCTCTATATCTCTACTAGATTAGATGGAATATTCCTAGGCACTGACTGGAGATGTTGAAGGTATGATGGGGATAAGAGAAAAACTTCGGTACATGTCTTTTGGGACTGTAAAAAGCTATATACATTTTAAAAAGTTGCAGAAGTTGGTCAATAAGGTAGTAAAAGCCCATTTTGAAATTACAAAGTGGCTATATTTCTAGGGTTGGAAAGAGCAGGTATATAAAACATGCATCACCTGTTGCTAGAGAAAAATCATTGTAAGTTGGAAAATATGGATGCCCAGAAAATAAAGGAGGTGTATAAATTAGTAACGAGAATTGGAGCCAAGGAAGTGAGAATGTGGGCAAGAAATAGAAAGATGTAATATATTTGTTTATGGGGGCATGGTTTGAACTCTTGGAAGAGGATACTGGGACCTGACTATAGGGAGGGGAGAAAAAATAGGAAAATAAATAACAATTATCAAGGAAGTAGGCATTATAATGTGATAAATTCTTGATAGGAAGGACATTTAGGTAGTAAATTCACAGATCTATTGCTAAATGGAAAAGTGGGGGAGGACAGGAATAAAGGAGAGCAGAAGTGTTCATAATCAGATGTTTTGATTAGCAATGTCAATACAGCTGTAAAACCCAACATGTGAATGTTTAAAAATGAAAAAACGAAACAACCAGGAACCAGAGAGAAGCAACCAAACAGCAAAAGTACACTGGTTGAGCACCTGTTTCCACCAGTGTACTTTTGCAATATATGAATGTTTGCTAGTCTGTTCAGCATAATATGTTGCTATATAATGACTAGGGAACAATACAGAGGATGATATTGATGGGTCATAATTGCCTATGTATAAGAAAGTCTGTAAGAAGAATAGTATTACAAAGGGAGGTGATATGCAAAAAAAATGTAACTTTTGGAACTGAACTGAGATCATTGTACAGTTTAAAAAATAAGTAGTGGAACTAAGAACAAATGGCCACAGAAGTGGAACCATGCATGTGGAATGCTATGTCGTGTATGGAAAATATTTAAATAAAAGGTGGTAAAAAAAGGTGGAAAAAGGTATTCATAAGTATAAGACAGTATTCTAGCCTAAAGGCCATCAATGAACACTGATTCTCATATATGTGTCAAACACCCTTTATTCTATCCAAATATCTGTTTTTTTTATTTTAGCATTCCCTGATGTTTTCACATCCAGTACTATTTTATTCCATAAGAGTGTCCTTTCCTTAACAGAAGAATTGTGCAATTTCATTTTTAATAGTTTAGGATAGAATCATAGATTTTTGTGCCTTTGTCTTTTACTACTTTGTTAAATGTCCATGTTAGATTATTTCTATAATATTGTGACATAAAAAAGTTTTAAATGCAAAAATGAATTCCCTTCTATATACCTATAGTGTATATTGTACACATTCAGATGTTTGCATCTATTTCTATCATTTATATCCTTGATTTTTTTATCTTTTTTGTAAATTTTCTTTGAATTCTTTCTAAAATAAGCCATTGTCTAACAGTGTACACACACAATATATTATCTCCTACAAATGGGCTAATTTAAGTCTTATATAACAATACCAGACATATTTCATCCCTTATTAAAAGTTTTTTTCATCATGCACCCAGCCTGCTTCATTGCTCTCACCCTTACTTGTTGAACACGACAGCTGAAAGATAAATTGGATGATATTGTTATTCCCAAATCTTTGTTAATGTTTTACTTCTTTTATAAGTAATGATGTTAAATATATTGATTTGACACTGTTATTCCCAAATCTTAGTTATGTTTTACCTCCCTTAGAGGCAGTGATATTAAATACACTTATTTATTTAAACACATTTTCCAAAATGCATTATACTACAGTTGCCAATGTTGAACTTTATGCTGATTTCATTAGTCCTTTCTCCTATAATATAAGTCATTATGTTGTCACTATTAGATACATTCTAGGCAATAAAACCAATTACACAATTGTTGGCATTTTAATCCATCAGTACTTGTTCTTGTGAATTGTTAAAAAGAAGATATTAAATAACAGAAACCCAAGGACTGTGCCCTCTGATACTCCTGTTCTTACTGATAAGTAGTTAGACTTTATTCCTTGCATGATTATGTATTCTGACCTTTCAGTTATCTAGCACATAATCAATCTAGAGTGTTAGGCAACTGTTTACCTTTGGGGAAGTGAGTCAAAAGTCTTATCCAAATCCAGACAGAAAACACTTGGCATTAATCCTATGTCTATTACCATAGTCATTTGATTGTAAAAATTAAAAGACTAGTTAAGGTAGAACAACTCTTAATAAACACATGCTGCTCTATATCTAATATCTTTGCATTTGTACTTGTTTTTTGCCAGAAGCTCAATAATACACCTTTTGTAAATATATTATAAAAGCGATGTTAAACTGATTGGTCTGTGATTTTTAATTTCATTTTTCTCTCTTTTTATAAATAGGTATGACATTATATAATTTCCAAAACCAAGGAACAGTTTCAGTTTGCAGTAGCATATGAAAGATAATGTGCAATATTGGATGTGCAATATGGGAGTAATAGCATTTTTCACAGCTAATAATAATACACTCAGTATTTTATCTGGTCCCCCACAGATGAGGCTTTATTAATTAATTGCTTTCTATCATTTCAAAATAAATGGTTGAACAAAGTCAATAAACCACTATGTCCTACTAAAGCTGTTAACAGTTGAAGAATATGTAGTTTTACATATCACAGTGTCATTAATCTCTGTAAAATTTGTATGAGATCTACATTGTTAATTGAACTGCTATATCTGTAAACATTTTCAAATTTTTTAGAATCTTAGGCAAGTTTGTTCTCATATTTTTTTTCTGTTTTATTCAATATAAATTACATAATTCCTTATTCCAACATAATGGGTGTAAAATGTTTGCCGTTTTCCCCACTGTAGTGTGATCTGAAAGTTAATGTATATAGCAGGGGGTGGGGTGGGGAGGTGCAGCCCACCATGTGGGAGCTGCAGGGGGGGGCTTGCCCTCCCTGGGCAAACATTATTTCTGTTGCTATTTTTTTAAGTTTCAGTATGTCAGTCATATGGTCTTGACCATATAACATGCAACATTATAAATCTAAAACATCCATACTGGAATATTTAAAATGTTACATTAGTACAACATTTTTATGTCCACAGTTTTATTTAGGTTCTGAAAAAACTCCCACTACATTTTTTCATTTATACCTTGGCTTCAATGGCGTAATACTATGATTAAATGATTGTTTCCTGTGCCCTATTTGAACTACTACACATTTCAAGGCATCTATCTTTTTAATCAAAGAAGATGAAATAGTATTGTGCACTCACATAGTCATACCTCCTCCCAACATTATACCTTAAGATCTCATATTTTGTGCAATTATTAAATTAAAAGCAGTATTCCAATATTCTACATCTGCAATACTTTTATAAACTTTTCTCTTATTATCCCAGTGAATTCCTCAAAGTAATTTCCCAGACTTTGGACATTAAAAAATAAACAATTTAAAACTGTTTGGGTCTCTTATGTTTAGTTTTGCTATTTTCTTTCCATAGATTCTCCTAAAAAGTTTCCATCTGTTCTGATAGTTTTCCTGATATGAATGCAGCCCCATATAAATAGAGATGGAAAATGTCCTTTGACTTGGTCAGTAACTATCGTTATAGTCCTCCCGGTATGTAGTAACTGTAATGTTATACATGAAGCACAGCTGTCTTAGCCAATATGTTCTACATATGAGCTTTAGTGTAGTGACAGCCACACCATTTTGGGGAAGGAATGATTTCACTAAGAATATCTACTGAGGATTCTTCCAGCATTTCAATCTTTACCAAAATAGATTTTTTCATGTAATTAATGAGAGTTTAAGTCATGTGTCCCTGCATGGATTACAAACAGATTGTATTTTGGTTTCACTGTTTCACAACCAATAACCTAGGGATAATTGTTGTAGCATAAGTCAGTTTGAGGAGAGCAGATACAGAGATTTCTTTTTTGCTTATACTGCATTACTGTCTTGCTGTAGGCTTAATCACTGAACCCCTAAAACTGTAATTTGTTTACTATTTTCTTTATCTTTTGAGTCTGAATGAATATTATCACAGGTTAATAATATTTCTTGAAGTCTGACCCCTTCACCCCCAAGTACTCATAATTTCAATTTTCTAAGTCTGTGTGTTGACTGTCAGTGAATTTATCTCATTTTCCTTCATCTTGTGTATTAATACTGATTGGTAACTTTTCTTGAAATGTTATCTTTTTTCTGCCTTGTATCCTACATTTGATGATTTTTTAACCTTGTATTACATTTTGATCATTAATTTCACTCACATTCTTTACTCTCATTTAAACAGAAATGGTTTCTAGATGTTCCTCATTAAGTTGCTTTTGATTAGATTTGGCAGGTAAATCATGAACATTTAGGAAGTCATTATCATTTATGTTTATCATGTTGGTATTTATAATATCTGCATTACTAATTTAATTAACATTTATAACTGTACATTTCAGTACTCCTTTGTATAATTAATTCTGAACATAGAAAAATGACATGTTTAGTTTCACTGTTCCCATCCAGTAGTTTAAAGAAGTCATCTTTATTAGCATTCATGGCAAATCCAGTTTCTCTAACTGAATCAAAATGCTGCATATGTTATGCAAATTTATTGCAATGTCCTCAGGGTTGACATCAAGTAAAATGTGACCATATTGCTTTAGGATACAACCCTGTTTATCATCCTATTAGTGCTCATTTTCAATTTTTATAATACTTTCATTGACCGTGGATGAAAGAATAATACTGGGGATTGTGTTCACTGGGTTTCTTTTTGTTTTAATTCAAATATTCCTCTCTCTCACTCTCGCTCTCTCTCTCTCTCTATCTTTTTCTGTGATTTCAGCATGTTAATACCCTTTCTTTTGCTCTATATTATTGTCATTCTTTTAATGTCTTGCAGCATGTTTTTCTCATTTGGCCCTAATTTAAATTCATCTTTAGTGTCTTATAACTATTAATTCATAAAACCCAATACTTTTCCTACCACATGTACAGCTTATTTTTTCATTCAATTTGTTACTTTCTAAAATAGAATTCAGTCCTATTAATTTCATACAGTTCATACACAGAGGGGTCAAGTGTGATAAGTCTGATACACACAACACAGCCACCACATTCAGTAATATACTTGTTCTTGGTCAAGTCTTCTAAAACATATGAATTTGAGAGTCCATTTTAATTAAAATTTGTTATAGAGTAAATTAGTCTCTCTGTTTTAAGAGTAACTATTTATGTGGTCAGTTATTTAAATACAACCAGACATGATTGCTTATTCACTGTATAGGTCCACACAATAATTGTAAGTAGTCTTGTGTGTTTTAATAGTAGCTACTATGTGGTCAGTCAGATTTAATCACTTATTCACACTGTGATTGTTAGTTGTCTGAGGCTACACATTTTCAATCTTAACATTGTGCTTGTGTCTAGTCCTTATAAAATATATCCAAGAAGTACTTTTAATTACCATTTCACTTCAGCAGTTGTGCATTTCCTTGTTTTAAACACTTTCAGATGCTAGCTATTAACTGCTAAACCTTCTTATATAACCAACTTACCAGCTACAAGACAAGTCTCTAACAGTAATTATTAAATCAAAAATAAAATGAAGGCTGCCAGCACCCCACAAGGTAAATCCTCCGTAGGCACAAAAATATATATAAAAAAGAAGATAAAACATAAAAGTGCCAGCAGTAAAGCACAGCTATTAACTGTAATGTCCAAGCAAAGTAAAGCACAGCTATTAACTGTGTGCTTGGACATTACAGTGACCTGGCTTGTGCTTGGACATTACAGTGACCTGGCCTGTGCTTGGGCATTAGAGTGACCTGGCTTGTGCTTGGACATTATAGTTAATAGCTGTGCTTTACTTTGCTTGGACATTACAGTTAATAGCTGTGCTTTACTCCGCTGGCACTTTTACATTTTATCTTCTTTTTTATATAGTAATTATTAAATAATGAGAAAGCAGCAATAGGAGAATTTATAAACAGTATTACTGTATTTAGTACAATGCTTACTTGTTAAGTCTCATTACACAGTCTTTCTTGAACAATTTATGGCACAGGTCAACATACCTCTCAAGTGTACCTCATTACGAGGAATGTACCTCATTTGGGGTCTTAAAAAGTTTATGTTCCTCAAAGTTCCTTGAAGTTCCACATTGAAAGAGTCTGTCACACATTCAGTGTTAGGAATTTTTTTTAAGTGAAATCTATGGTAAATAAAAATTAATCATATTAATTCATTAAAAGATCTTCTGTATAAGTAAAACCAGAGTATTTTGACCATCCTATGACCTTCCTAGATGAAGTTGTTAGTAAGTCATTAGTATGTGTTCCACATTTTGTCCATGTGTTCCACATTATGAGGGCTAGTGTTCTTCATTTTGGAGATGGAAGGCTGAGAGCTATGCAGGTCAATAGAATACAAATTTATTAGAAGACCACTAACATTTAAGAAGATTTCAGTCTATAAGTACAGATAGCAGACTAAGTGTTCACTGGCTCAATGAGATTTCTAGGAGGAAAATAGCATGAGAGGGGAAGGGTTGACAGGAAGGTATGAGTTGGGGTAGGGACAGAAGAGGAGCAGATCTATGGAAGAGTAGTTTTATAGGTAAGGGATAGGATAAATGGAGACAGATAGTCAGGTAAGTCATTTTTCAAGCAACAAAGCAGAGGAGAACATTGTGGAAACTCTTTCAGATGCAGCTCCAGGAAGAACTGATGAAACACAGAGCTAAAGAAATAACGAAGACACAAATAAATGGACAGGAGGAGAAGTGGGGAAATAAGCAACAAACAAATAGTAATGAACATGGATCGCTGAATTTCTGAAGAGTCTAGAAGCATCTGAAAATATTGGGAATTAGGCAGACTTCAAACCTAAGTGCTTATTACAAGGTAAAAGATGCTTGGTTAACTATTCACACACACACACACACACACACACACACACACACACACACACACACACACACACACACACACACACACACACATACACACACACACACACACACACACACACACACACACACACACACACACACACACACACACACACACACAAATGCACACACACACACTAGTGTTGCCACCTATCCTTTTTTAAACTCCTATATTCTATTTAGTAATAAAAACAGAATGCCAAAATTTGTTAAAAATCCACATTGATCTTTCTGTTTTTACCAAAAAAAAATAATGTGATATAGCCACATCCAAGACAGGAAAAATAGGACATTCTTCTCCCCTGACATGCCTATTTATGTCACAAAATGGAAGGGAAGTAGGTGGGGAAAGGGGAGCAGATGGGTGAGGTTAGAAGTGGGGTGGGGCTTTGGTCCAGTTTTTGCCACAGCAAAATGTGACAACTGTAACACGGACAGAAATACTGCTTAGTATTAGGGCAAGGTAAATGACTTTTGGTTCATTTGAAAAAGGTATTACTTAGTGGTGTTTAGGGTAAAGTAAATCATGTTTTGTTTATTATTTGTAAACAAAGGTGAGTACTGCTTAGTTGGTGCTTAGCACAATGTAAAACATCTTTTTTTAATTATTTGTAAATATATCGATTGTGTGGGTACAGGTGGGGCTTTACTTATCCCTTGCACTCCCTGGGCAGGAGTGCACAGGTGTGGGTGCAGCCCGTGTGACTGACTGCTGAAATAGTTGTGATGTCATATGCAAATGTGGTATGACTGAATATATGCAAATGTGTCTATGATATCACACATGCACATTACATTGATTGGCATACATGCAAACACATGTACTTACCGACTGCCTGCTTCGCCTAAACACTGGAGGTGTTAGGTGTAAGCAAATTAACATAGTATGTGGTGTCAGATGAGATCTGACACTTTTTTTACTTTTTCACAGCATTGTGTAATAACACGCATGTCACACTTTTGCTTGTGCTTCATTACTGCGTGATGCAAAAGTTCTTGTCTTTGTTTGTTTTAACATACTAATTGTTACACATGCAATGTCTAGTAATGTCAGTCTTCTGGTTTGGGTAGCAATTTGTCAGTAGGAGATATGCAATCTACACAGGCATGACTTTTTAACATTTTATATTAGTATTTAAAGTAGTTTAAGAAAATATTGAACATTTTGTCCTTTGTCATACAATTTTAATGTATTGAGTTTTACACATACACTGCTTTACCTCCTTTTAACTTTTGACTAGTCTGTTTGGTTTTTTGCATTGCCACTTGCAATGGGTTGATGTAATCTATGAGCATTTTGCCCTTTGTAATAGTGTTTATTTCATATTTTATACATTTCTGATAATGTTGTTTTGCTCTAATCTCCACTGTCTTTGCGGCATGTTTTGAATAGAGACAGGCTACCTAATGAATATTGATGAGCTTCCTCTCAGGGACCTAATGAATATTCATTAAAATTAATTGATGTAATTAAGTGGGTAGTGGTGGGAAAGGTTTGCTACATTGCATCTGGAGGTACAAAAGATGCAGGGACTGCAAGCCTAGTAACCTATGAACTCTAGTCAGCTGGTGATAGGTGGAAGGTAAATCATACTTTATCTGCTAATTTAAAAAAATCTATGCATTAATGCTTAGTACAAGGAAAATCATGTGAAGTTATTTTTTTTATTGTGTACTACTAGTCAGTACTATTAAGTACACAGGACTGGTTTCTACAATATACCTAAGCTGGGTCTTATAAAAAAAAAAAAAATATATATATATATATATATATATATATATATATATATATATATACACACACACACACACACACACACACACACATATATATATATATATATATATATATATATATATTGGGATTTATAGCCAGTTGGATATGATAAATAAGTAAATGGGTCTTATTTGTTGGAAATGTTTGATTACATAATGTTAAGTTATCCCAAGCTGTAGGAAAGCTTTCTGGAAGCAGTCTGGGCTGCGTGACATATGTCGCTATGATGGAGACTGCATAACAATTCCCTCAGTTCCACAATGTCTAATACTTTTCCTTTGGATGAAACATTAGATTTCCCTCATAAAATGTATGCACTACCAGAAAGAGTAGAGGAAGTTCCCTCATACCCTGGTCAAATTTTCCCTAGTAATATAAATAGCACCTTAGGTCTCCCCTGAAAACAGGCCTCTAGATTAGTGGAACTAATCCTGTCAATGAAGAATAACAGCTAGATAAACAGCTAAATAAATAAGTAAATAAATAAATACTAAAAAGAAATGAAAACAAAACAGCAGCCAGATGCTTTCAGTCCTCTGGTTAGGTAGGAGAGTGCTGTGTCCATTTCACTGTTACTGGTGTTAACTTCTCATGCCAACAAAAAAAAGAAGGGAAAAAGGAACTTCTTACTAAATTAAAAAAAATGTTTTAGGAAATGTTGGGTACTAGATCTGTGCACAGAATTCTGTTCAGAAATGGCTAGAATATCTGGGGTTTGGGCAAGGCTTTTATATATTAGATTCTAGTTACTAATGCAAAATGACTTGGAAGAATCGAAAACTGATTTTAGGTATAATTCTGTTCAAATAATGTTGGAGTATTTCATGGTTGGCAAAAGTTTTGATTTTGACCTATGACTGCAAAGGTTTTTGTAGGAGCAGAAAAAAAATATAGTTTCTGAATTTGCTGTTGTTTTCCACACCCTCATTAGGTTTTGCAGGGGGTAGTACAGTAAGTATGGAGATAAAACAGACACGATTCAAGTAAAGAAAGCTAAAAAGTTTTGTCTCCCTATATACTTTTCCTGAGGGGAAAGTTGTAGTACTTTACCTTGGTAATTCTGTCATTGTGTAAGTGCTCTTATGTTGTAAACTTTGTTAGCAAGCACTGGTGTTAGCCTGAGTATTCTTGTAAGTTTAGTTTATAAATGTACAATCATGATAATATGCTAGACTTTGCTTTTGGATATCCACATCTGCTAAAAGGCCTCATATAATTTAGGGAGGTAAGAAGCTGTCACTCTTAAGAGACAAGATGAAGTCTGATGTAGAAAAGGTTTGTGATTGCATTCACCCTAGCATTCCCTTGTACAAAACGGAAAATGCTTCCCAGTAACAGTGAGTTAAGATACACTGTTAGCATCTTTGAATCGCATATGTACTGCTCTGCAAGTATTCATGACGAGCTATTCATGGGCACAGGTCAGAGGTAAACACAATCTAATGGTCAGCCCACCTTTTTGGCTAGCAAATAGGTGAATAAAGAAAGCTGAACCACACAACAGCAACTTAAGAAAAGCAGTAAAGCTTATTGCCCAAGCTGTGTGGCCCTTTATTTTCTTGTTGTGACAGGCTATAAGATTGTTTCGATAAAGGTTTTATTAGAGCTGAAGGAATCATCATGGTTGGTGAGAGTGACAGATTCAGCATGTTTCAGCACAACTGAACAAGAGTGGAGAAAGTAGCCAGATGTGTACAAAGGAAGACTTCATAAAACAGTAATCAGCACTTTGCAGTATGGTTTGGTAGCGTCACTGCCAGAGATACATGGCTAAGGCCCAGTAGTGGTCACTGGGGAAAAGGTACTGGTTTAAACATGATGACATGTATAGTTGAAAGAAGTAAAAGCATCTTACCATGCATTATTTACTTGTTTTATTAGACTGCATGCAGAAAGGTGATCTAGGAGTGCTATATTATACAAATTATGTTTAGAAGGTAGGCAGTAAGGTCATATTATGGGGCAAAATACATCAGGAGAAAGGACTGGCAAGTTTTTGACTTAGTCATAAGATACAACAAGTACCAGTATGACTCTGTCATAGTTCATGCCGGCGTCAATGGCTTGAGGTATACCTCCCTGGATTACATGAAACGAGACATGATGGAGCTCTCAGAATACCTGTCCAAGGCAGGTATGAGCACACAGTCAGTGGTGAGAGATCTGGGCACACAGGTTGACAACAACCTTAACTTCAATCACCATGTCTCCACAGTGGTAAGAAGGGCATTTTATACTGATTATCTCATATGTAAGGGCTTTGCCTCCAGAAAAACAGAGGTTATAATCCCCTGTACTCTTCTTTCATCAGGCCAATAATAGAGTACAGTGCTCCCTTTGGTATGTTCCTTTCCAAACACCTACAGCAATAGAAGAGACCACAAAGGTTCCTTACAAAGAAATTCAGGGTCTTCAAGATCTGCCTTATGCAGATAGACTGAAATAATTGTCACTTTACTCTGTGTCATACAGACTGCTCAGAGGCGACCTGTGCCTTGCATACACAACAGGCTCTGACCCAACTTTAATGGAAATGTTGCACATTCTCAAGTGAAATGGCACATGGGTCACTCGCTCAAAGGACCTTAACCTGGTATGTGATATCAGCAAAACTTGCTGGAGAGACAGATTTGTCTCACATAGGTTGCCCCACTTTTGGAACAAGCTTCCTATTCATGTTAAACAGCAGCTCTCATTGACCCCATTTAAGCATAATTTGTACAACTGGATAGGTAAATAGAAATTCACCCCGGGGGTTTCATCTGTGTCCCTCTTGGACAAGAGCAATAGGTGCTGATTTTAGTGTCTGCTTAAACCAGACACCCTTGGGAACATGGGTTGACCTTGGCTAGGTTTGTAAGGTATCTGGGGCCATTAGCCTAGTAACCTCCTATGATCCTACGAAGAGCCTAGCATTGAGCAGCATTCTACCTCCTCCAAGTGTTATGCCACAATATGAGCCAAAACCATCAACTTCAATAATTGGCTTAGTTTTTGGTGTCATTCAAAGGATGGCCAATATTTGTCAGCCTGGGAGTATATGATCAACACACCAAACTGCTTCACCAAAGATGGCCTGCATCTGTCCCCTCTAGGGTTTCAATTATTGGCAAAGAGATTGTCCGCCCTCATAGTGACTTTCTTAGGCAATGTCAACCAGATAAACCTACCAAAATAACAAAACAAGCAAAGGAAAATATGGAGGTGTTATTGATCAATGCTAGGAGCCTGAACAAGAAACTCCTATACCTACAAGCCCTTCTCACCCTGGAAGACATTGATGTCTATGGTGTAGTCACTGAAACATGATTTAAAATAGCAGAAAGCAGTCCAGCTGTGCAGGACTATAATGCCTTCTACACGTTTAGACCAGCTACTGCACAGGAGGGGAAAAAGTGGAGGTATATCAGTCTACATTCAGAAGAGACTCACATTATTTATTTATTGCATTTGTTTACCAGGAAGATCCACTGGGCCTAGGTGAACCCATTTTCAGTGGAGACCCGGGGAGAAAAGCTCCACATAGATTAGACAGTACATACTTGAAATAAACAAATAATACAGAGTATATAAAATGCAATGCTTGGAGTAATAAGAGGACAAAATGCAGATATACAGTCACAATACTAGGAATTACGTGAGCACAGGAGTATGGACTATTACTTACACAGTACATATTAGCATTGTACAGTTCCATTAATAGAGGTAACAAGATTACATGAAAAGAGCCATATCCAGGCTGGTAAAGCAGTATGATGCAGTAGAGCTTCTTCATCTCTAAATAACCATCAGAAAGTTCCGGTACCATATACTGGCTAGCTACAGAACTCCCTCAATGACAAACTGCCTGTCTACTGGAACTAGAATCACTCAGTATTAAACCAATACCATTTTCCTAGGCAATCTAAACTATCAAACTACAGACTGAGGTGCCTACACCACCACCAGTGCACAAGCACAGAGATTCCTGGGCCTTGTCAATATGAATTCCCTGTAACAATTAATCAGAGTACTCTCTAGGGGGAATAACATCTGGGATCTTGTCCTTAGTAATATGGGACATCTTGCATCGTCCCTTGAATATCTTCATCACTTGTTAGGTATGACCATCAGTCTCCTCTGCAATAAAACTGAAAACAGAAATCCCTTCCACCCAAGATACCTTTAGAAATTTCTTTAAGACAGAATGCCTACTCCTATGTGATATACTGGTAATCTTCAAATCCCCATCAAACACAATTAACTTCACTGAATAAGCAGAAATGTACACCACCACACTATGCCAGCAGGTAAACAGTTGTATAGATGCAGCTGTACCCTGTAGGAGCAAGTGCAGGGCAAACCCCAGAAACAAACCTACATGGTGGAATCATAATGTCAACAAGCTTTATAATAAAAAGAAAAGGATTTTGACCAAAGGTCAGAAGAGTAATTCCTAGAATGTTAGAGACCTTGTCAATGAAATAAAAAAAAAAAAAAAACTCAGGAGCTTTATAAAATCCACCAAAGTCAAGTTTGATACTAAAATAGCTAACCAAGCCAAAAACAATCACAAGGCACTTTTAGTTATGTTCATAATCTCAAAAACACAGCATAGCAATGCACTGAGCTGATTGTAAATGGTATTACCTGCACTGAGGCTAAAGATATAGCTAACATAGTGGCCAACAAATTTAGCTCTAATTTTACCCCTCTCTCCCTTCTGTCTATCTGTCCCTCAAGATATAGTGAAAACACATACAAGTAAAGCACCAAAACAAAAAAACACAGTATCAGGAGCTCAGCATCCAATAACCAATGAACAGGGTAGAGTTCTCATAATATTTTATTCTGGTACGTAGGTATTTTGCCTTCAAAGGAATAATATGATAACACAAAATCCCTCCTTTTATACACATCTCTTTCAAAAGACAATTAAGATTAATTGATGTTCTTCTTCTTCTTCTTTTGGCTTTTCCTGGTTAGGGGTCGCCACAGTGGATCACCTGTCTGCTCATGATTGGCAGTAGAGTTTTACGGTGTCGAGTTGCCAGCCCGGCGCCCAAAGTTCCACAGAAGGCACACACTCACGCACACACTCATACCTAGGGCCAATTTAGAATGTCCAATCAACCTACAGCATGTCTTTGGGATGTGGGAGGAAACTGGAGCACCCAGAGGAAACCCACGCAACCACAGGGAGGACATGCAAACTCGGACAGAAGGCACCCCAGCCGAGGATTGAACAGGAGAACCTCTTGCTGTGAGGCAGCAATGCTAACCGCTGCACCACCGAGGCCACACAATTAAGATTAATTGATGTTAATCAGTGAAAATCAATCACTTAGTTAACAAGGCAATGCAAACCATTAATCATTCAAAACTCATTAAAATTCTTTCAAAGCACTTTTTTAAAGCCTTTTGAAAGTTAAAAAGAAGACCCATGGCACTAATATATTTCTATTGCAACACTTTCAACATTATTTTACAAACATATTTCTAAGCCAGTATTTTAATAAATGACTTGGGATAAAAATTGAATACAGCAACAAAACATCATTGAAAAATACCATTTTTGTCCCTGAAAAAAGATTAATAATTTTTATATAACTTATTATAAAAATTAAGCCACAGTGGTGTTGTCGCCTCACAGCAAGAGGTTCTCCCGTTCGATTCACGGCTGGAGTGCCTTCTGTATGGA
This sequence comes from Protopterus annectens, assembly GCF_019279795.1. Taxonomy (NCBI): domain Eukaryota; kingdom Metazoa; phylum Chordata; order Ceratodontiformes; family Protopteridae; genus Protopterus; species Protopterus annectens. The sequence goes on along the minus strand of NC_056726.1, from coordinate 1,751,422,810 downwards.
GTCTGCATGTCCCCTCCCACGGTCGAGTGGCATTCGAAAGACATGCGTGAATGGGCGTGCCTTCATTGAAGGTTGGGCGTTGGGCTGGCACCTCGGCACCATAAAAAGCAACTACCAATCATTAGCGGACTGGAGTTCTGCTGTGGCAACCCCTAACCAGGAAAAGCCGAAAGAAAAACATTATAAAAATTGTTATAGAGTTAAATTACTGTCAATATTCATTCCTCTGGGTTGCAGTGTTCTGTAGTTTATCATCATCCTACATTCCAACTTATCCAGCTCATTTTTGAAACTTCCTCCGTGAATGGACGTACCAACACACTAAAAAACAAACTTTTGTGACAACCCCCATGAGTGGAAACAAAATGTTGTGCAACTATACTCAAACAGTTTGTCTTTCTAATGTCCCCCAAGTGTTCCATAATTCTTACTTTAACCCTTCTTTTCATTTGGATATTGACCAAAAGTCAGAAGAGTAATTCCCAGAATGTTAGAAACCTTCTCAATGAAATAATAAAAAAAAACTCGGGAGCTTTATAAAATCCACCAAAGTCAAGTTTGATACTAAAATAGCTAACCAAGCCAAAACAATCACAAGGCACTTTTAGTTATGTTCATAATCTCAAAAACACAACATAACGATGCACTGAGCTGATTGTGAATGATGTTACATGCACTGAAGCTAAATATATAGCTAACCTACTGGCCTACAAATTTACCTCTAATTTTACCCCACTCTCCCTTCTGTCTGTCTGCTCCTCAAGATATTCCTGAAACTGGCTCACCTCCAGCTATCACACAAGACCAAGTCCTAAAAGTACTATCAAAAGCTAAAAATACTGCATCAATAGACTCTGACGATATCCCTGGATGCATCTTAAATAGCATGAAGCATGATTTAGCCACGTCCCTAACAACACTGTTCAGTCTCAGTCTTCATACAGGTTTTGTACCAAATTAATGGAGAACAGCTACAGTCATTTCCCTGCATAAGGGAGGACTTTCCACAGACCCAGGCAAGTGCATAGCCATAAGTCTGACTAGCCTTATATGTAAAGCCATGGAAAGACTTATTATGGAATTAATCAATCAGGACATAGGGAATATCTAAACACTAGATCCATTTCAGTTTGGATTCACCGAGGGCAGTTCCTGCTTACTCAACCTGGTGGATTTTTTTGAAAAAGTCACCAAAGCAATGGATGACAGCAAAACAGTACAGACCATATATCTCAACCTGGCCAAAGCTTTTGACACAATTCTCCACTCAGGCATAGTATAAAAGCAAATAAACTTGGAATAAACCCCATGTCACCCAATGGATTGCCATCTGGCTCACAGAGAGGATACAGGTAATCAAACTAGGGGAAGTTACCTCCACAAAGAAACCAGTCCCCAGTGGGGTCCCACAATATTTTGCGCTGGGACTTCATCTATTTGGTATCTACTTTTCTGAAGTAGAAGCTAATACCAAAGGGTTCTGGCTGAATAAGTTTGCAAATGACTGCAAGTTAGGAGCAGTAATTGAATCCCCAAATGACTTAGCCATCTTGCAAGAAGGTTTGTCTCAAATAACTAACTGGTGTCAAAAATCATGGTCTGAAACTAAATGCCAAAAATGCATTATTGTATCTTTTTGGATGTCATCTTACCTAGGGAGCTACTATATTGACAATATGCCTCTAGGAGCTGACCCAGTTGTTTGGGATTTGGGATCTTATGTGGACAGTGACCTAACTTTTGAACAACATGTGTCTATTGTTGTAAAAAGATCTTCTATATTGTACAGCTTATTAAAAAAATGATTGTATCTAGATCTAAGGATATCATTGTCCCTCATTAGGCCAGCCAACGAATATAATGCCACCTTTGGCATGTATCTGTCCAGACACTTGCAACAATGGAATGCCCAATGAGATACATTACTAAAGCATACAAGGCTTAAACAACATGTCCTACATGGACAGAATGAAAGCTTTGTCATCATACTTGGTATCCTACAGACTGCTAAGAGGTGAACTGTGTCTGGCATACAAGGCATCCTCCAACCCATTACTGATCGATTTACTGCACATCAGCAAGTGAAATGGTATCAGAAATACTCAGTCTATGGATCTAAACCTCTTACAAAACTTCAACTGAATGGCTTGGAGGGACAGGTATATTTCAGAGTATACTGCTGTTGTAAAACAGACTACCTGTCCACATGAAAAACAAAGTGTATCCCTGTCCATTTTCAAGCACATCTTAGATGTATGGATGAAAAACAGAAGATCTTCCCCAGGACTGTTCCCAGTACTACTAATGGACAGATGCAGCTCCAAAATACTTTTTCCCATGCATGGGTCCCCTCAAATTATTTATGGTATGATCTCAGTTATTCTTATTGGGGTAATATATAATTATTGAACAATGGATGGGTAAGGCCAGTTTATAACCAAATGGGATAGGTTATTTTGAGCAGAAACTGGCTAGGCTTAAAATGTCCCACAAGGGCAGCTAGTTATGATCCTATGAATCTATGAAACAATTAAATGATATTTGCTTCGCAGGCACAGATCTATTCATTCATGGGGCTGAGTCTACACCCTGGAAGGAAATGGCTTTACTAGGCTTATGAATAATGGGAAGACAAATGAATACATAAATGTAAGTGACAGCATAATAAACAGCAAAAGATTGTTACCCCAGTAGGTCACCTTGTAAATGCTTAATTTCAGATTGCACAGTGATAGGTTTGCCTGGGGAGCTGAAAGCAATTAAGATTTAAAATAGAATGTTTTGCATGGCAATTGATGCAGTGGACTAACACTGTGAGTTGTTAATTGCCTACTTTTTGAGCGTAGAGTTTGATTCCCTCTGACTCCATTTTTAAAGGAGAAGGGGTTCAACCCATTTTCTGTGAAGGCCTGGGGTATTTGCTATAGCTAGAAAAATGTCACTAGCAGTGTCCCACAAGGCTCTGTCCTCGGTCACCTCCTCTTTGGTATATATTACTGTAACATAAAAGTCATTATCAATGGAACTATAGTTAAGCAAGTATGGTAAGGACTGCAAACTGGATGCAGTTATCAAACCCTACTCTGATATTAAAATTCTCCTGCAAGGGCTAGATCAAACAAATGCTTGGTGTATTAAGGCATGTGTTTATCTCAACAGCAGGAAATGCAACATAGTTTCCTTTGATAATCTACCATCACTAGTACTTATTATATTGATAATAATAACTTAGCTTTGACACAGTTATTAGGGCCTTGGATATACACTGATAATTTTGACCACCACTTCTCTGTGCTGATTACAAATCCTGTTACCTTGCACAGCTTTTTCTTTGTGGTGTCGAGCTAATTAACAAAACTCAAGTAGGCATTGATAACAGCAGATAAAGAAATGAAGAGAAGTGTGACGCAGGAACCTGAATAGATCTAGGAAAGTTAAACGTTTGCAATATTGGAGGGTATAGTCTGGCCTTGGGCAGGAAAACTGCACAGTATTAACCAGAAGTAAGGGAAATGTAATAGCCTGGTTCTGTGTATGAGAGTTACAGAGAAGTAACATGATTTTGAAAGTCCTAGTACTAAGTGGTAGAGGACACCATATGTGTGGAAAGGGTAGATTTAGTGTTTCTTCAGTTTCTATTTGATTAATAGTAACTCACTGAAAGAGTAACATAAATCTAATCAACATTTGGCAGGGGTACCTGGAAAGGTTAAACTGAATAATGCTGTGTCAGCAGAGGATCCCAACATTACTGTTCACTTACAGGCTTGCAACAAAGTTCTCTAACTGAGAATTCTTCTTTCTTGAAGCCTGAGTAACAGATAATAAAATAGTTTTCAATATGCAAAATGGAGATGTGACAAGGGGAGCTTTGCTTCTCTCTCCTCTATGGTTTATTGTACAACAGCTAAAGAGATTTAACATGTTTCAGAGGGTGAGTACATAAGATCGTCCTTTAATGGTTACATGGATATTGTGTCACATTAAGATAAGAGGCAATGCTTTTTGTCATGAGGCAGGTGCATCAGTTATGGGAGATAAGAGTACAGACTAGTGTCCTTCTAGCATAGACAGTACACATCAGGGTGAAAGAGTGTTGCAGGACAAGCAGAGGGTGTTCAGGAGCACAATACTGGAGTAGTCAACTAGCTACATAAATACTTGGAGGGGTATTTGCAACACAGGATAAGTGATGAAAAAATTTGGACTAAGCTGCATACAACATAACTTTTCAAGCATGACACATTTTTTTTTTATCCTTTTGTTGACTGAGTTAATCCCACTAGTCTAGTAGGCTCTTATCAGGGGAGACCTGAGGTGGTATTTATACTACTAGGGAAAATTTAGCCAGGGTACCAGGGAGCTCCCCCTACTCTTTCCCATAGGGAACACATTTGTGCATGGCACGTTTTGCCTCTTACTTCCGGTCTGGGCACAAAGGCAGCTCAGAGAAGCAGGGAGATAACCTAAGTAAAAATGGAGATTGGAGGAGAGAATGGAAAGGTGGATGGTAATTTTGGTACGTTATTTGAACAGCGGATATGTTATTTTCATCAGAGAAGGAGTCGGAGGTAAAGGACAGTGTGACAGAAGATCCTGGCATGTCGGAGATGGTGGAAAAGGCAGATGAGCCTTTTCAAAGCAGGCTTAATGTGGCAGATGCAGTAGAGATAGACACAGAAGAGTTGTTCCAGCAGAAACTGTTTGAATCCAAAGTTGCAACACTAGGTTGTGTTGTGATAACTCTTCAGTCAGGAGAGCGGTGGGATGATGATATATTACTGGGTATGGTTGATGAAAGTAAGCGGGTAGATGGTAAGGACATGTTGTGGGGAGAGATGATTGACACGATACAGAATGAAGAAATGCAGACGAGTGAAGGTATGAGAAAAAATCCTGTGCAGAAACAGTCAAGGAAGAGATGGGTGGTAAGAAAGAAGTAAGTCTGAAGAAAAGAAAGATTGCTTAAAGTGAGGATCAAACAGAAGGAAGATACAGAAATGGACACATATAAAGTATGGGAAGAAGTTATTAAGATGCTTGGAATGAAAACTAATGAGGCAAGAGCATTTATCCGTATTAATAAAGAGACTTTTTGTGACATTATTTTTGAGACTGGGCAGAAAATGGAAAGATTTATAGAAGAATATGAAAAAAAAAAAAAGAAAAACTGTGCACCATGGAACTTATATGTACTTAAGCCCTCTTTTATGGAAACTAAGCAACAAATTAATATTCAGTTCAAAACTGAAGTAATAAAATGCACTTTAAAAAGCATTTTTTTATATTTATGTAATTATGTACTGAATCTATTAAAAGTATATGATAATAGAGGTTTAAGGACTGGTGCGTGGGATTGCAATGTGATATTGAAACTGGAAAATTACAGTATTGCACATATTCCAAGTGTTATTAATGTTGAAGGTGATAAAGGTCTTGTTAAATATTTGGACAGCCAAAAATGTGCTTTTTGTGTGGAAAAACAGATCGTTTAATTAACAAATCTAAAAAAAGATGATGTCTTTCATGTGGGGGCATAGGAGATGATGCAAAAAATTGTTATAAATGTAAAAAAGTGGGTCTTTGGGGGATTGTGAAGAAAAAGAAAATAAAGTAGTGTTGGACATAGAGGAAGTAGAAGAAATGGTAAAAAGGATAATGTTATAGAAATTAGAAGTAGAAGAAATGAAAAAAATGATACAAAAAAGATAAAGTGAAGGACGTTTTAAACATAGATAATATTGAAGAAGAGTCAGATTTAAGTGAGAATGACGATTTTAAATGGAACATAGTAAAACAAAAAGTATTTGATGTCACCATTGTCATAGGTAGAATTACTATTATTGACATAAGATGGAGAGAACATGTTATGAGAATTATTGCAATATATGCATATGTAATAGAAAAGACAGGGAAGAGATATTTAGAAATATAATACAATATATAGCAATTAACATGGAGATAATTGTAGTAGAAGATTTTAATTGTAACTTAAGACTACAAAATAAGAAGGCTTATGATGTTAAACTAGTAAAGGATATTATTACATATGGACAGTGATAAATATGGAATCTAGAGACTTAGACGTATAAAGGAGGGGAAAAGAGAACAGAAATAGATTATTTTTTATTGTCAGAAAGTTTAGTAATAGTTAAAGAAGGAGTGTTAGTGATAGGCTTTTCAGATCACAGGGCAATTTGGATTATAATAAAGGGAAATGCTGATTATATAAAAACAGGGACAGATATAAAAAGAATAAATAAAGTAAAATGGGATGCTAAAGGGGGAAGAGTTTATGACATTATGTTTTAAATAAACATGTCTGGCATAAAAGGAAAAAAGTTCAAGATTTATTGTTAATAATTAGAAAAATGATATAGTAGTTAAAATGTTCAGGTAAAAGTAATGGTAGGAGATTTAAGCAAAGCATTTGATTCAATAAATACAAAACATATTACCCACCCTTGAGGAGGTCTGAGCATATAGAAAATAGGAACAGACAGAAAATCTTTTTAGGGAATCCACACTCACCAGAAAACAATAACAGTGTCAAGAACAGGGGAGGATTCAGGAACACATGCAGATAGACCACCTAAGTAATGGGGAAGGCATTAAGGTTAGCCATGAAGGCAAATGTTTTTCTATGCAAAGTTTCAACATTTACAATTATACAGAGCATGAGATTGATCCAACCTATTTTCCATTTTTAGGAAAGGGTTCAGATTTGTCACCCAACCCACCTTTAGGTTGGACACAGTGGATGCTGTCACTGAGCTTAAAGTGTACACCAGAAAATTAAATTTTAAAATTTTGTTTAAGGGGCAGGAAAGCAATGGTAACCTGGAAAATCACAAGTTTAAATAGAAAAGTTGTTTTAACCCCCAACTAAACCTGGTTGTGCAAACTTTTGAAAAAGCATGTGAGTGTGACATTTATAGTGAATTTAAAAACTATGGACTTAAAAAACTTTTCAGTTTCACTAAGGATGAACAAATTTTGGTCAACCAACTTAGAACTTATACTTCAGTTGAATTATGAATCCTGCTAAGGGTGGGGGGTTGTTCTTTTCAACAGCATGGATTATGTTAAACAACTTACTAAGGCATTTTCAGACACTGACAAATATCAGGTTACCTCAAAGAATGAGGTGTTTTTAGCACATAGAAAGGTGCAACTATTCCTGGACAATTCCCTCTTTCAGAATGTGATTTCAGAGGATTTATACAATTTCTTGAAAACAGAACACCCTCTAATGCCTATAGCTTTTGGTATTCCAAAAGTGCATAAATCTATTCAACAGCCCCCATTTAGGATCATGATATTAGCTCATAACAGTCCGACTTATTCTTTATGCACTTTTGTGGACAGAATCTCGAAAGACTCGGTGGATTCTGTCGACCATCTGTTAAAGGATTCTTGGGACTTTTTGTCTAAGATTAATAAAAGATGGTACACTGATAGCTGTATTTTTTTTATTGATGTAGTGGATCTTTGTACCTCTATCCCCCACAAGGAAGGGTTACATTTTTTTTTATGCCATTAGGCATTAACAACTAACTAAATAAATAAATAATTAAATAAATAAATAACTAGATTAAGTGATTCCATAATTAATTTTCTTATGGCAGTCATCGAGCACATTCTCACAAACAACCACTTTACATATGAAGGTGAATATTATAGGCAGGTTGAAGGGATGGCAATGGGGGCAACATGTGCTCCCATTTACACCAACTTGGTCCTTTATTCCTGGGAAAAGAAGTATGTTTTCACCAGTGTTTACAAACAACACTGGTCCATATACTGTCGTTTTTTGGATGACATTTTTATTCTTTGGAAAGATGATCAGGTGGATCTCGAAGGGTTTTCAGAATATATCAATCAATTTTGCACACATTTTAAATTTACATACCACCATACTGGTGAATTTATTAAATGTCTAGATGTGTCCATTTCCAAGGACAGGATTAACAAAACCTTCCTTTCAAAAATATACAGGAAGGAAACTTTCTCCAACAGTTACCACGACTTCCAAAGTTGTTGTCCCCCACATATTAAGAAAAACATTTTCAAAGGACAGCTCGTGAGAGCTGCAAGAATGTGTTACAACAGAGAGACATTTCTGAGTGAAGTTGAAGGCATTATTGATATATTCAAAGCTAGGGGATACCTTAATAAAATTTTGGATAGTATTGTTAAAGAAATGGTTAATGGGTGGGGGACCAAATATCAACCACTGCTTTATAGTGGTGAGACAATTTCTAACAACAGACAAATAGGAAGGGTAGGATACAACACCAGCATGGTTATTCCATTTGGAGAAGGGGAAAGAACCCTCAAGGGCATTATTAAGAAAAATTGGAACATTGTTTTGGGATAATCTGGATAGATTTAATGTTTTAGGACAAGCACCAAGTTTTGTTAGAAAACAGGCAGGAACATTAAATATCTTATGGAACATGCAATTTTACCCAGATCAATGGCAACTAAGGGTACAACTAAGTGTGGTCATTGCAACCAATGTCCCTATATTCTTGACAGTGATGTGGTATATTTAAAAGGAAGGAGGCATTGGGTTGGCTTTCAAAGAGGTAATTGCAACACAAAAGGTATTATTTATATTTCCATCTGTCAAACATGTGACAATTTTTATGTTGGTAAAACAGAGAGGAAATTTAGATCTAGAATATATGAACACCTGTACGCTATAGTTAAAGGTAACACCAAGAATGCCCTATACAGACATACACTTACTTGTCAAGGGGAAACAAAATTCAAATTTGGAATATTGGAAGTGATCCCACACAGTATAAGGGGTGGCTGGTGGGAACTCCAAATTGACTTAAGAGAATTTTATTGGATTATAATACATAATGCAGTTGTTGAACCAGGATTAAATGACTACGTATCTTTGTTACCAGTGTTAAAAAAGGAAAGCCCTGGACTTTTAACAAATATTTTTTTCATTGTTCTAAATACATAATTAATTATGTTCTTCTAAAGTTTTAGGGCATTGTAGTTCATACAAATTTTAAGCATTTAAATGTAGGAATTTTAACAGTTGTAGTGTGTTTCTTTATGTCTTTTTGAGGTTGTTATAGAATTCTATGGAGTTTTTCAGATGTTACGTTTACATTTATTTAATTGCTGATTAATATTTAATTGTTGATTTATTTTTATGTATCTAAAGGAGGAGACTTCATTGTCACAATTAGTTCTGAAGAAGTTCTAGAGTGTTATACAAGGGATGAAAGCACTTAACTTTTCCAAAGGAATAAAGACTTTGTAACATGGAAGTATTGTGTGGAGCCTACGGTGTTGTTTTTGCCAATTAAGCATTTACAAAACAAACTCTGACACTGAAAACAGTCATAACACGTGCAATAGTAAACTTCTTTTCCCTTGGAACTCACATCATTACTACAAGAGGCATGCTGGGATTAATAGTCAAAAAGCATATAGTGAAGCACTAGTTAACAATTACCTGAAGGGTCCAGAGATTCAGAGATAAGTTGTGTCACATTTGCTAGCAGTCAGAATGGTCCACTGGATGCAAGTGTCCTTTTCTATGGACAGCTCAGGATCACTTGTTGATGAAGTAACTTGGTCAGAGTCACACAGTAGAAAAACAAAGGCTGAGGAAATCAAATCATGAAGTACAGGAAGCAGATCACTAATAGCTCAGAGCCTTACTCATCTGTACTAAGTGCCAAACACTGTTGTAGCCCAACATTGTGCATTCACATCCACGTGCCTGCAAAAACAGGCTAAATTAAAATTATATCCAGAACACACTTTAACTTACAGACTTCATGCTGTCCAATTTAACAATCAAATAAAAATGCACAGTCAACAAAACAAGTAAAGCAAGGATGGTACCCAAAGAACATGTCTCACATGATGATGCTCCTGTTTACTACAATAATTCCTTATTTTACACCACTCTATGCACATACTTAAATATGCATGCATGCATGATCACACACACACACACACACACACACACACACACACACACACACACACACACACACATATGGATGTGACCATCAATTACAGCTCCTTGTATGACTGTGTACTTCTCAGATGTTTACTAGAAATCAACTGAATGAACAAATGTAGCAACAATGATCGAAAAATAACATTCATCTCACTGTTGTGAGTACTATGCAGTGCAGCCCACTGCTCCCTCATTTCCTCCCAACCTCTTAGCTCAAGAATCAGAGATAAAGACCCAAAATATGGAAATGATTTGACATATTGTTCTAAGAAAGTTGCCAGTAAAGCTTGTTATGCATTAGCAAGCATTTTGTGAAGGATATGAACTCTGAAACTCACATTTCTCATAATTTACAGACTGCAATCCACAACAATTTACCAAAAACAAACACAACAGGGGAGATTATAGGAATAAAATTTATCAAAGGGTGGCTATCTGGCATTTGAAATTATAGGCTGATAAACCCCCTGGATTAAATTATTCTATTAACATCAAATATTTTTTTTAAATACAGAAAGTTTAGAAATATTGAATTTATGTACGGTTTATAATTACAGTAGATTATCTTTTTATGTTTTATGTATTTCTTTAAGACACCTTTATGTCAGCTGATTGAGTCATGTGATATATGTAAAACTTATAAAATGGCTTCTGCTTGTTAATATGGTATTCTAAAGAAGCCTGATGTACCAAGGACAAAAGCATTAAATGTTATTAAATAATTTCTGTGGTTTATAGGTGCTGCATTTTTTTTCTATCTTTAAATAAGCTTACTAACAGGGAACAGATTGCAAAACACCTACTCAGTTTACGTGGTCATTTATACTGACAGCTAGTCTCTTGGAATCAGGGCGTCTGTCTTGGAACTTCCTAAGGCTACTATAGGATTAAGGGGAGGGTTCACAATTAATTTGTGGACCTTGTGTGGTTCCTTGTTTTGTGGGAATGGTAGGTCTCTCTCCTGTCAAAAAGTTGTACATGGGAGAAACACTAATGTTTTCTAACAAAACCTCTTTTAACCATATATGTATTTTTCCATATGCCTCATTGATACACAGATTAAGGTAGGTGTTGGAATCATTCAAGATACGTAACATCTTGCCCGCATAATCTAATGTTTATATCACCACCACATCCCTACGTTTATCAAGTTAAATTATCCTGTTAGACCTATTACCACATACATCTTTTAATTAGACTCATTCCTCAACAGATAAACACAACATTTTTCAGGTAAATACAAGAATGTATTAGGTAGAAGATTAAAAACACTTTTTCTTTAGAGTTTAAAATTGCAAATTATACTTTCATAAAATGAGGTTTAATTTTTGAGTAAGCAATTTCAGATATATCAACATTTTAACATGCTACACCTCAGAGAAGGTATAATTTTTTTTTCCTTTTTGATTATTGGTCACATTAGCACTGCTGTAGTTGTAAATTTATTTTTGGTTAATGACTAAATCTTTGTAAGGTACAATGACTGCCAACCACTCTTGATTTAAAGGTAAACCATGTTGACTGAACACTATTTTTACATCTCAACTGTTTTTCTGCAGTTTTTATTTGTAGATTTTTTTTCATGTTTGTACAAAACTATGTGCCATTTTCCCCACCTTTTATTTTAGAGATGGACTCTCTCAAATTACATAAAGTATTGAAGCACAAGTCTAAACATTTTTCTGTACCATGTAAGGCTAATTTTCACCTTCTGATGATGTCTCACCCTATGTATTATACAATATATTTTCTTTCCTTATTGTTTTTTTTAAGCTGACTATCACCTAGGTAACCTGAGTTTAGTTGCCATCTTGGACATCTAACAAACTATCAGGGGAGAATAGGTATGCTTATTTGTGGGGAGGAATTATGCTGGTAATACGCATGGTCTTTCATAGCTTGGGTATAAGCAGGGGAGTGAAGAGACTGCTGAGATGGAAGGAGATGGAAGGAGCAATTGCACCTGCCCAGGGTCTCAACATGGAGCACACTTCCTGGACCATGTCTCATTTCACAGCCAACTTCTATGATGTCACTGCGCAATAAGGGTAGGGATTAGGGTCATAACTAACAATTTCAATCATCATGTACAGCAGTGGTGGCTTTGTGGTCTACTTTGCTAATATGCATGTTGTTGACTGTAAGGGGACTAGCAGGGCATAAAATTACCAGTGAGCCTATATAGTGCCATGTGAGGAAGAAGAGATAGTATGAAAGCCAAGCTACCATCTCAGTCGTCCCAAATCAAAGTGGAAAACAATTTGTCAAAATAAAAAGATATAATTAAACCATTATCATTTTCCACATTTAATTTTGAAAGTAAACCCATCTTGTAGTCCAGGGTGTTACTCTTTCTGCCTCTATTTGCCTACTTTGTGACTTTAATCAAGTCCCTAAACCAGACAGTGTTCTGGGATCAACCCTGAGAAAGTACACTTACATCCAGGGAGCTTATCCAGTTAACAAATAAACAGAATAAAAATAAAAGTACTTTATCTCCAATGTGTGGTCTTATCCTGGATTTTTTCTTCAGATTGTTCTAACCTAAGCTTTCATATATTTGACAATTCATCTAATTTTGCTTACTCCCATATCATCGCTACCATATATTTTGCATAGAAACTATTTTGCAGATATCTTTGTCATAAGTAAAGAACAATTTGCTTCCTTGCACTCCATCTGTAGTGTCACTCACGTAGATATTAAGCATGACTGTTTAAGTAATGATGGAGCTGTTCTTTGCTAGTAGTTTCCTGTTTTCCCTGACCCCATATGAGTCCAGTTGTAATGCACCCACACAGGTAATATGAAGAACACAGATAAATCATCAGTTATACTAATGCAGAATGACATTATGGTGTACACATTATGTAAATCAGATGATGCCAAGATGTATAATTTATCTTAATGTGCTGCTAGTACGAGAGCAAAAACATTTGATTGAGTTAAAGGTGTTCTGATATTGCAACCCATCAGTACACAAAGTTCATCCTTACAAACAGTTAAACATGTCGTTGCAGATGTCACAGCTGTAAACAAAGATTACTGAATGATGTACTGTTCAGCTCTGTCACAGCAACTAGATACTTCCTAAACTAATGTCTTTTATATCACCCAGTACCAAAATGTCCTCTAGGTCACCACAATCTTATCAAGATAGTCCCAAGAGTCTTTTAAGACCTCTGGTAAGCAAGACGCAAACATGTTTAGCTTCCTGTGTCTTAACCCCCCAGCTGCAATAATGGGTCTCATGGGGGGGGGGGGGGTTCTGCATCATATGTATTTTCAGGATCTCAGAGTTCAGTGGGATTCTAGGTTTATCAACATGTAAGAAGTTATATTCCTATGATGTTATGGTGTCCACAATAAACAGTCCTTTAATGTTAGATCAATGCCTCTATATGCTTGATAGATTTCATTAACAGAGACTATATGATAAGAAGTACCTTCCAAAATTAAAAGTCTTACCCACATAGTCTAAGGAATTCATTAATATCACCCCACCCCTTTCATCGGGGCTCATAACCCTAACATCTCTGCTGGAAACCAGCTCCCTAAACCCCCTTTGTGGTTTGGTCTAATTAATAGCAGGCTAATGGACACTTTTACACACATTAACTACAAGAATCATCAGTTCACAGTCTCTCAGCTTAGGTGGTTCCTTTGGAATATTCTCCAATACAATTTACACTTCTAAGCTGATTGTAACATTATCCAATAACCTTATTTTTCTAATTTAAATGACAGCAGATATTATTATGGCAGGTTTCTTGACTCATGAAGATACTTCTCACATTCTCATGTTCATCAAATGTCTTTAAGCTTGATAATATCCTATTTAACAGAATTTGGCCATAGTATCATATAGCAAGGTCATAGTACAACAGTTAATCTATTCATATGTTTCTACAATGTTTCAGTCTAACAAACATTCTTATTCACATGTCTTTAACAATGCCTTTGCTTATGTCGCAGCTGACACTTAACATAGCATGGTCATGCTTTTCTTATGTCAACTTGCACAGAAGTAGTAGTATCCACACAACATAATCATATTTTTTTCTAGACTAATTTGCACAGAAGTAATGTTTGAAATAATTCTACTAAAAGGGTTGAAGGTTAGTATAATGGTTAGCATTAGGGATTGGTATAATGGTCAAGCTGCTTTCGCACAAACACAAAATACAGGGTTTGATTCTCACATTTGGAAGGGAAATTGACTAGGCTTATAATGGCCCACAAGGGCAGGTAATGTAGTAATCAGCTATGAGTAACAAAATAAATATTAATATAATTTGTGTGCTGTCAATTAGTTCAAAATGTCAAACAATATGAATGTTTCATGGATATGTGTGGGTTTGAATCTCAGTGCAGACTATTTTGGATTATATTTTTGGGAAATGGGGTTGGTATAATGGCTAAGGCATTTACCTTGCAGTCATAAGGTACAAAGTTTGATTCTCACTTTTGAAAGGGAAATTGGATAGCCTTCAATGACCAGCAAGAGCAGCTAGCCTAGAATTTGCCTATGAACCTAAGAACTCCACTCTGACATTTCTGCCTAAGTATTTTTTCTAGCAGGAAACCCTCCTTTTTAGTATTTACTTATCTGATCTCCAGACTAGGAACCAGAACATCTGGTTAACTCAGTTTGCAGATGACTGTAAACTGGGAATTATTGTCAAGTTCTCCTCTGAGACCCATACTCATCAGCAAGAACTTGCAATTATAAATAACAGATGTACTGAGAATGGAGTAAAATTAAACACCAGAAGTGTAATATTGTCACCTTCAGCAGATAAATTTTCCTTGTAGTGAACAATATACACAATAACCCACTACAAAATGAAAATTAAGTTAGGGACCTTTTTACATATGCTGATAATTCTCTCTGTTTTGATCATCATGCGACAACAGTAGCCAGAAAAAGTACAGTTTTGTACCTACCATAAATGTAGATGTTCGAAGATCCACATTGCTGCAGTCCTTACACTTGGGTAGTCCGCTGTCCTCGGTAGACTGACATCAGGAATATCCTCAGTCTTTTCTTGCCCCAGATGTCAGAAGACCCTAAAAAGAAAGGTCAAAACCAAAAGACAGCAAAAACCAACCAACCACCCTTGCACTAATTATATGTACAATATATACAATATACACAATATTTACAACCCAACCCACACAACCACCTCAAACTACAGAGGGGAAGGAGGGAGAGAGACTGCAGCAATGTGGATCTTGAACATCTACATTTATGGTAGGTACAAAACTGTACTATGTTCTTCATCTCACATTGCTGCAGTCCGAATCCCAAAGCAGAGGTAAGGGAGGATGGCAAAACTATAGAGCAGTAGGAGCTGCCAAAATGCCCTGTAAAATTGCAGTGGCAAAACCAGCCCTAGATTTAGAGAAAAGTGGAAGGTGATAATGCTTAGAGAAAGTATGCACTGAACTCCAAGTAGCTGCCTCCAAAATATCAAAGCTGTAGAAGTGGCAGTAGCCCTAGTGGAATGAGGCCTAATCCCAGCTGGAATCTCCTTACCATGATGGGAATAACAGAAAGTAATACAAAACCCAATCCACTTAGAAATAGTTTGTTTTGACACAGGCTTGCCTGAGAACCCAAAGCAAATGAAACAAATAACTGCTGAGACTGCCTGAACCCTTTAGTTCTGCTCAAATAATATCGCAACTGCCTGTGTACATCCAAAGTGTGCAAAATCTTTTCCCCTTTATTTTGGGGTTTGCATAAAAAGTAGGCAAATGAATAGTTTGGTTTAAAGCCACACTATAAACCACTTTAGGCATAAAGGAAGGATTAGAAGATACCCTATCCTTATAGAAAATTAAGAAAGGCTCAACATAAGGGCCTGTAATTCAGAAACCCTTCTAAAAGCAGTCTTCCATGATAAATATTTCAACTCGGCAGTAGCTGCAGGCTCAAAAGGTTGTAGAGTGAGTTTCTCCAACACAAAATTGAGATCCCAAGCAGGAGTAGGAGCTCGTCTTATATTCTTTGCCCCTCTAAGGAATTGCTTAAACAAAGGATGAGAAAACAATGGTGGGTCACAGTCATAGTGAGCAGAAATTGCTGCAGCATGAACCTTAATAGAAGAGAAGGACAAACCTTTGTCCAATAACTCAGTAAGATATTGAAGAGCCACACTTAAATTAGGCTCAGAAACATCAAATTCCTTTGCTGTACTCCAAAATAAAAATCTCTTCCATTTATCTGCCTTCTGGCCTCCAAAATAACATTCAAAACTTGCTGTGGAAGCTGAGACCCTCCAGGGTTCAAAACAGAATATGCCAGGCTGTTAGGTGAAGAGAGTGAAGTTTGACATTGAGTAAATGACTGTTCTCCTGAGACAGCAGGTGTGGCAGACTTCTCAGTAATGGGTACCAGTGCTGTGAGGCCAATCTGGAGCTATTAAAATCATCTTTGGCTTGTCCTGTCTGACCTTTAGGAGTACCTTTGGGAGGCATACACATGAAGATTGCTCCAATTGAAAGAAAGAGCATCCACTTTCCAGGCTGTGGGATGAAACCTTTTGTGCAAAACTTTGGCAGCTGGTAGTTTAGTGGAGAAACGAACAGATCTATGTCTGGAGTTCCCCATGACACTGTCAATTTCTGAAATATATGAGGATCAATTTCCACGGGATCCATAATTCTCAACACATCTGCTAAGGAGTTCTGTGCTCCGGCAGAAACCTTGCCTGAAGATTTAGCTGTAAACTGAGAGCAGTCTCCCACAAAATCATTGCTTGCCTGCATAGAGGATAAGAATGTGATTTGTTGATGTACCACATGACAGTTGTGTTGTCTGTTAGAATCAACACCTGCCCTGGAAGAAGTAAATCCTTGAAAGCTATTAATGCAAATTGGACTGCTAACATCTCCTTCAAGTTGATATGTAGATGTTGTAGTCTGGCAGGCCATGTGTCTTGTATCCACTTTCCATTTAGATGAGCTCCCCAAGCTTTGTCTGAGGCATCTGTCGTTAGAATCTGGGTCACAGAGAGTCCCTTGTTTAGGTGACATTCCTGAGCCCACCACAAAAATTCCTTTTGAATGCAAGGTATTATCTGAATGACAGTGTCCATATCCTGGCAGTGCTGTGTCCATACATTTTTGAGATACCATTGTAGCTTCCTCATATGCAGTTTGGCATTGGGAAGCACCAGAATACAAGATGCCATGAACCCCAAGGCTTGAAGGACTGTCCTTGCAGTCAGCCTGGACTGATGAGACAATTGATGGAAGTAAAGGGAAAGATTCTTTTGTTTGTCCAAAGGCCATCTGGGATGCTGTATTCAGTCTCACACCCAGAAAGCACATGTCCTGAGAGGGTACTAGACTGGACTTTATTTCGTTCACAGAATACCCCAGGCAGCTTAGCACTGCTATCACATATTGCAAATGATGAAGAAGTTCGTCCTTCCTTGAGCCAGAATCAGGCAATCGTCCAAATAAGGATAGATCTGTATTCCTTTTAGCCTGAAGAAAGCTATCACTGGAGCCAGAACTTTCGTGAACACGTAGATAAGACAAAGGGCAATGCAGAGAACTGATAATGAGAAGTAGATACCTCCTGCAACTTAGCCTGATAGGAACATGAAGGTAAGCCTCCTTGAGATCCAGAGTCACCATCCAGTGATCTTTGCCCAGCAGAGGTAAAAGCTGTTGTAACGCCAACATTTTGAACTTGGGAATGTCCAGATAAGTGTTGAGGATAGATAAATCCAAAATTGGTCTCCACGTGTCCCCCTTCTTTGGTACTAGGAACAGGCGAGAATAAAATCCTAGGCCCACTTCTGGCAGAGGGAGAAAGTTGTTTGTGAGCCTCTATTCTTTGCTGAGGAGGAACGTCTGGCATGCCTTTGAAAGGAGGCAAGGTATGGAAATAAAACTTGTAACCTTGGTGTATGATATCCAATACCCATCTGTCTTGGGTAATTAAACTCCAATTTTCCTTGAAGAGTGCCAACCTTCCTCCCAAAGGTGCTGCCAGACGAGAAGGCTCTGGCAGCTGAAAAGGTAGGTCATTGGGCCTGTTTACGAAAGGACTGGCCCTGCCCTCACCGAAGACTGTGCAGGTGAACTCCTGTTCTAGGCCTGAAAGAGCCCTGAGCTCTGCCCCTACCACGTCTAGATCTACCCCTAGACTGTGAATCATAAGAACACCCCTTAGCAGGCCAATTCCTACTAAACTTGGAGGCTGAACTTGCAAAAATCTTTAACAGTCTGCATAGACTTAGCCTTGTCTTCCATTTTCTTTAAGACTGCCTCCACAGGTGAACCAAACAACACATCAGACTGTAAAGGAGCATCTAAAATCCTTGTCTTAACATGGTCAGATAAATTCTGATCCTCAGCCAGGCAAGAACTGACCCAGTGGCAGCCACCCTAGACGAGGCCTGTACAGCATCAAAACCACATTGTAAAGAATGCTTACCCACCTGTTCAGAAACATGTACCAAATCTTGTAATTCTTTACACTCAATACCTTCCGCCAGAGCATCTACCTTAGACTTCAATTGAGAAAGTAGATAGTTTTGATATTTCAACATGTGAAACTGGCAATTCAAAGCCCTCATAGCTAAGGTGGAAGAAGTATAGACTTTCTTTCCCCATCTATCCAAAGCCCTGGCCTCTTTATCTGGAGGAACCGGGTTTTTACAACAGAGGCCTTGACACCCTTAGGTCCCTGACTAACAGTTTCTGGGTCCGCCCTAGGACTCTTATAAAGATATTTATGAGCTTCAGGCACCCTGTAATACCTATCCGGTTTAACAGGAGCAGGAGGCAAAGAATCAGGATTAAGTGAAGCCTCTGCAAACACATCTTCCACAACATCCAGAACAGGAGGTATAGCCAAAGGCCTATGCTGGGGTAAAAGCAAAAATTCCTAAGCCTTTTCCTGGAATCAGAGAAGTCCTGACCTTCCCACTTAAAATGTTCCCTCATGGAATGAAGAGTCTCTGAAAAGAAAAATCCTCTGGAGGAGAAGCAGAAGGAGTAGAATCATCCACATCAGAATCAGAATAAGGAGAATACTCCTGCAAGTCTTCATCCAGACTCTGAAACATCCGAAGCCTGCTCAAAACTCCCCAACTCTGGTTCCACCCTAGGCCTCTTATCCGGAGTGGGCAAAGAACCTCTAATCAAAGTAATTAAATCTTCTGCCATTTTAAGCATGTGCTTCTTGGGCACAGATCCTGATGAACTAGGAGTGACACCAACAGAAGCTAACCCTGGCCTGCCTCTGGGAGAAGCCTTGGAAACAGAAGGAGAGGGCCTAACCACCCTAGGAAGGGAGGGGAGTACAGTAACCTGAGAAGCCCCTTCAGCCTGACCTGCCTCCTGAGAGGCCACATCCTGCAATAACAAAGTCTCCCCCTGGGACTCCAGAGAAACCTCCGAACCACCGTTCCACTGACAAGAACCGGACGACTCTTCTTGCCTGTGTTTAGCTGCTTTGTCTTTGCGCTTCTTTGAAGAAGCAGGCCGGAGCATCCGACGGCATATTATAATTAGACCAACCTGGCACAATCTAATCTTTATTGAACCTAGCAAAAGCGACACCCAACAACGCCGTGCTCAGGCCCCAAACAAGGAATACACAAAGTATGATAATCTCTATGCGGTATCTGTTTCCCACAAAATACAGTTATTCACTTTTTCTGACATCCGGTAAACCACTGAGGCAAGAAAAACTAAAATATTGCCAACTTTGACTCGGTCTGAAACTCAAATTTCAGAATCCAGCCTAATACTTAGAAAATCATTGTTTTAATTTCACCAAATATTTTGAGTTTCTAATACCTCAACAGGAATGGACCCCATTCCTAAATCAAATTATGATTAAAGTTCATGAAATTAGTATTCTTTTAATCTTTGATGTCAGCCAGAAGTGCTCTTAGCAGTACCAGCAATGTGCCTAGTAATAACTCCTTCTGCAATTTGTATGGAGTTACATACATCGGTAACATATCTAAATACGATTGTATATTCTTTTTTATAAGACCTGTTGGTCCTACTATTATTGGAACTGTCTGCATATCTTTCTTCCAAATTGCTCTCATTTCTGCCAGCAAATCCTGGTATTTTATGACTTTGTGCCTCTCTGTACGCAAGACACTGTAATCACTGGGTATAGCAATTTCAGTGATCAATCCTGCTTTTATCTTCTTTTCATGGACGACTATATCTTCCTTGCATCTGTCTTTTGAACTGTTGGTAATGGATGATCCCGTGTGATGCAGATTTCATCATTTTTATATGATGCTTTTTGGTTTATGTTTCCAGTGTTTTTCAGCTACTTCAATATTATAATGTTTGCGCACTCTCCAGTGCAACAGTCTTGCCACATTATTATGCCTTTCAGTATACAGTCCTTCTGCCATTAGTATGTCACAATCAGCAACAAGGTGTGCAATTGTTAACAATTCTGTTTTACAAAACCTACTTTTGTCTGTTTCTCCCACATGTTCAATGGATTTTGTATACCAGTGTGTATGTTGTCCACTATCTTAGGCCGCTAATATTAATCTTTTATCTTTTGGTTTAAATTTGCCTCACCTTAACCATTCCTGCATTCAATCCTGATCAACATGAGGTTCTTCCAGGAGTTTACCATACATGTAACTATATTTATGCATTTTCCACATTTCTTGCTTTCTCATCTGATCCTCCACCTTATATTCTTTCTTTTGTTTTTTGGCACATTCAGTTGCTGCCTGATTTTTATCTACTTCTGGTTTGATTTCCATTCTTTGACGCCTATATGCTTTGGCTAGAATAAGCAGGGAAGTCATCTTAGATTTATTCTCCTCATGTTTCAAAACTTTCACTATATTTGGGTCTTGTGAGGCCAGCAAATAGGAATGCAGTCCCACAACTGCAGATCCATACATGTAATCAATTTTAGGTTGGCCCATACTTCCTTCAGAAAAGGGAATATATAATCTTGGTATATACTGATTTTTATAAATCATTTGATGAGCATGAAACATCCTTTTTGTTTTCCTGTCTAATCTATCCAACACCTTTTGGGGCCAGTCAATCACTCTAAAACTGTAAGTTAGGACATGAAGAGCAAATTGGTTTATAGCTTGAACTTTGTTCCTAGATGTCAATGCTGTTTTCAGGATTAAGTATTCTAACATATTCCTTACTGAGTTTTATTTGCAGTTGTTCATGTTTTATTGTTGATCCTTCATCAATTCCCAAATATTTATACACTCCCTCTTTCTCAAGTTCTTTTATATCACATTCTTGTCCCAAACTGATATTTTCCTTGTGCTGCAGTTTTCCTGCTTTAAAGGTTGCTTTTGCACATCTATCAAGACCAAATGACATTCTTATATCATCTGAAAAAGTCTTGACTACTTGTAGTTGTGTTTTCAGTTCCTCATCTGATGAACTATACAGTTTAAAATCAACAAAGAGAAGATGAGAAGTCTTCATGCTTTGTTGCTTTCTAGGAGCCAAATTATAGCCATGGCCTAATATGTTAAGCAGACAGCTTAATGGGTTAAGGACAAGGCAAAAGAGTAGCGGTGACAGGGTCATCCTGGAATATCACCCTTGGGATTTTTATCCCTGGAATAATAATTTGTTCTTTATAATGGCTTAACTGCAAAGTTGTTTGCCACTGTTTCATGGTTGCTGTGATGTAGTTTATCAGTGTAGGGTGTAGCTTATACATTTTAAGCACTCTTTTATCCATGAATATGGGATACTGTCAAATGCTTTTTTGTAGTCTATCCATGCCGTACTTAGATTCTTCCCCTTTTTACAGTTCTCCTCTATGACTTTATTTAACAAGAAATGATCCTTTGGCCATATGACTTTCTTTTATTACCCTTTTGTTCTATTCCCATAATTGAGTTTTCTTGTAAATGACTATAAAATCTGTCAATCCCAGTGTATCGTTCATACATCATTGGAAGGCAAGTTATTGTTCTATAGTTTTTGGGGTAGCTTGCAGGTTCACTCTTAAATAGGAGCATTGTTTTTCCGGTTGTTATCCAGGCTGGTGTCTGTTCAGGATGTGCATATAAATAGTTCTTAATCATTGCTAAATTTTCATGCAAAGATATTAATACTTTTAGCCAGAAGTTAGGTACTGCATCTGGTCCTGGGGTTTTCCAATTAGAGGATTTTCTTAACTTTTTTTCAATCTCTCTGGCTGTTACTTCATCCCATTTCATATCCTGTACATTTGAACTTCTTATTTTTTCTTTTACTTCTTCTGTCCATTTACCATCTTTGTTATGTTCTAGGATCTTCATAAATATTTCTCCAAAATGTATCTATTTCTTCTTTTTTTGGTGAGTTTTCAATTCCTTTTACCTTGTTTCCCAATTCTCTATAAAGCTTTTTTGGGTCATCAATAAATTGCTTATTTTGTACATTTCCTTTATATTTATCTGTGTATGTTCTAAGTTTTTCTGCCAGTGCTGATATTTTTAATTTATTATTTGCGATAGTGCGTAATATATCCTGATCTGTTATAATATGAGCATTGCTTTTATCACGTCTATCTTTCTGAATATTTGTGTTGATCTGTTCCCTCTGTTCTATGCTCTTCTAACAGTAACACTTCTTATTTTAATTGTTTTATAGTTTTCTCCATTCGATACTTTCACAATGGCATTTGATTTCTACCCATCCTTTCCCTTACTACCCTGTATTCTTGTGGTAGGACTTTATCTGTTATTAATTTGGCTGCACAGTAATGTATCCTATTCACTTCTGTTATATCTCATGAATCTCTATGGACAGTCCTAATTACTGTGTTCATTTGTTTTATCAAACTTCTAACTTTTTGGGTTTTATTGACCTTCTGCAGTCTATTTCTTTCAGTGGTACTTTTCCGTTAATGGGACAACAGTCGTATGAAGGTAACAGTGGATGTTTGTACGACTGTATAAGTGTCAGTGACTTGGGAGGAAATCCGTAACAATCCGACAACAAAGCCAAAAGGAAATCCAATTTCTTAGGCACTGGCTAGTTGAAGAAACATGTAGTTTCTGAAGTGAATGGTGTCTTCAGATATTTAGTCATGCTGAATGCAATACAGTTGTTTTCACACCAAATCTGATGCATGGGACCAAATGTCTTAACTGCTACATGATTTTTTTTCTGTGTCTGTGTTATAGTTTGAGATTGTGTGGCACATAAAGATTGCAGAATGTAAATGTAATGGGTTCCTGATTAAGGGGCACTCTGTTTTGTCAGTTGCTTTAGCTGAGTCTGATTTTTGGTGATTTATTACAGTAGTTGATTACTTGAGTAAAAAGTAGGATTTGGCTAGGTTTGGAGTGCTTCTTTGCCCTCGTATTTTAATGGAGTCAGTTTCTCCGATGATGTAAGTGTCATGGTGTTCCCTTTTGGCACATTTGTGCCTTGCACAGTGTAGAGCAGTGACCTAAATTGAATAATGTATGCTTATTCCAGGATTTTACAACCAGGAGTCTAAAGAGTAAACCAAACATTAAAAGCTTGTAATGATTACCTTCATTAATTACTAAGTATTGTTGTATTAATGTCACCATTTTGTTTGAAAAGTAGCATTTCAACTATTTATTCTTTTGTATACATGAATGAGCAGTACTTTTTGGGCAACGGCTGTTGCCAGTTAATGGAAAAGTACCTCTTTCATTGATCTTACTATGTCTCTCTATCCCTATTAAATCAAGCAACTCTTCTCTTAGACCATTTCCTTCTAAACTGAGGGCACATTCTTTGTTCACTGTTTCCTGTGGGCATTCTATAGAAAGTTCCAGAGCTTCTTCATGTGACATGTTCTCTTCAGTTTCACCCTGTGTTATCCATTGTTCTTCATATGGGAACTCACTGGCCTATCACTCCACAACATCGACTGTGTCAGAGTTGCCACAGTTTCCTGTTCTTTCCCTTCCTGTATAGCTCCAACTGAATCTTTGAACTGGTTTCCTGTGGGAGGCTCCAAAGTATCTTCATATGTCAACTGATTAGATCCTCCCTGCACCACTGTTTTCTCCTTAATTTTGACGTCCATTGCTCTATCCTGTTGTGCTGTTCCCTGAGTTAAATTGTCTACAATAAATCCTTCACTTCACAGGTAATCCATAACCTCAGTTTCTATTTCTTTAACCCTCCATTACTAATCCTCTTTTCTACTTTTCCTCTTTGTTTTTTTATTTTTTGTATTGTAAAATTTTTCATACCCAGATGTCTTTGCCTGTATTTCTCTTCAAATATCTTTGGTGATGCTCCTTTTGCATTGATTAGTTTTGCTTTCTCCTTTGCATAAATATTGCACCATATAAAATTTCTTTTTCTTTCCCATGTCCATATTTCTGCCTCAGATGTCTCCTGCTCTTCTTGTTTCTCCTTACTTTGGGGACTAGTTGTTCCGCCATGCTGTGATATGACCTGCGTTAGACTTTCTACACTGAATCCTTCACTTTGCAAATATTCCATTACTTCAGCTTCTGTTTTATTAACTTCTACTTGACTAATCTTCTGTTCTACATTCCCTCTTTGTGATTTTTTATTTCTCTTCAAATATATTTGGGGCTGCCTTTTTTGTATTGATTAATTTGGCTTTCTCCTTTGCATAAATATTGCACTATATCAGATCTCTCTTTCTTTCTCATGTCCATATTTCCTTTTTATACCCTTCAAATGAATCAAAATTTTGTTCTTTAAATGATCTCATTTCCTCAGTCACTTCTTTTTTCAAATGCCACAAGGTTTCTTGGTCTATATAGTGTTTTTCATGGAATTGTAGTATTAATGGACACATTTTTTTATTTGAAGCTTCTGACAGTTTTTCTTGTGGAAGTATTTGTCTTTCATCTAATTTTTCTATTAATCTTTTTATATATCTTTTGTCTGGAAATTCTGGGCTTCTGGGCCCTGCTCCAAGCCTGACTGATACTTTTTCTCCTTTTTCTAATTTGACTCTCTAACTGAAATTTTTCTTCTGAGACTTCTCTACCTTCTATATTTGACGCGACTAAACATTTTTTTCTCTTTTTCTTTGTACCTCCCTACTGTGCTGTGTGAATTTATATACATTTAATATCATTTTTGCTTTTATATATATATATATATATATATATATATATATATATATATATATATATATATATATATATATATATATATATATATATGAACTGAAAAAGAACAATTTGTTTTTTTCCTATGTGTAGCCAAAAAAAACTGTTTACTTTAATATTCCTGCCAATCAGTTGTATACATATGTAATTATTTTGTATTTCCACTTTCTTGTGTTTTTTTTTTATTTATTGTCTCAGAGCTTTTCTCCTCGGGCCTCTACTGAAAATGGGCATATATCCAGTTAGACTAGCCCGGTCAACAAATGTAAAATAAATAACTGGTTAGATAGCCAGAACCAAAGTACTCTTTAATGTAAACAGCATTAACTTCACAGTTAAGCAGTTTCATCTTATCCAGACTTCTTCTGAACTGTGGAGAACCAAGCTAAGAAGCAAGATAAAATAGATAGTGAGCCTCCCCCACCCCCACCAGCATCAGCCAATAAAAGGCAAACTTCAGTTAATACCTTAAAGAAGTGTACCTAAAGCTTAAACAACAGAAGCTTTCTTTCTTAATTCACTAATAACAGAAACACTGTCATTAAATCCCGGAAAGTTTGAAGCATCAAGTTTCAGTTGCCAACACATTTCCCTGTGCAGAAGCATGTTTTCCCAGTCACCACAATAAAAAGATCTCTGCACTTTTTCTAATACAAAAAAGGTAAACTTTGTATATCCTTCACAGGTCAACAAGTGTATTCCAAGTGCACTTTTACAATCATCTTTCTGAATACTGTACAAGTGCTGATAAATACACTTGGAAAAGGCATTTTTAGTTTTGCCTATATAGAAGGCTGAACATGCCTCACAGGAAGCTATATATACAACTCTAGATGCCTTGCAAGTACAAACACTGGTAACATCAGTTTGTCCCAACATTCACCTTAAGAAACCAGTATAATCTGTGTTAATTTAAGGACAAAAGTAACATGACACACACCTTCTAGTAACTGGCACTCCTTTGGTCTTACTAGTAGACTTTTTAAGTAACATTTTCATATTAGATTTGTTTCTGTAAGTGAAATTAACACTTTTGTCAAACAATGCCTTAGTAGCATCATCACATTCAAAAACACACCAGTTTCTTCTAATAATTTTCTTTATTTGTATAACCACAGTCTATCACAAAGACCAATATTCTTCACCACAATAATAATCCAATTCCTTGAAGTGCAAAGGATTTATTATAAAACACTGCTTGTCTCATATAAAACAAAAATATTCTCTCTAGCACCTTGGCAGACTTGCCTTTTACAGAGTAATTTTTTTACCATTCATATTGACAGCTTTATACTAAATAAGACACACCCACTTAATTGCATCATTAATTAAATAAAGAAACATCACTATATAAAAAAACTAAATATTATAAATACATTGTTTTATACCTAACTTTTACATTAAACTTTTCCATGTGCATTCATGATTTAGCCCTATAGGGCTCAATGTATTAAATTTTAAAATCAGACAAGTTCCTTTTTTCTTAATAAACATTTTATATGTTGTTTATCCATATATTCCCTTTCCTTTACTTTGTCTAACACTGCCACTTTCAATCCCTCTGGATCACCATTATGATATTTATTAAAATGTAAAGCTATAGGACTTGCTTGTTTATTATTTTTTATATCTCTAATATGCTCTTTTATTCTACAGGCAAATGTTCTCTTAGTTTCTCCCACATAAAATTTGTTGCACAAGCATTTTAAACCATTTTAAATTGTAGAACAAGTAAGATATAGTTGGAATGTGGTAAAAAGAGAGGTGGATTTTCTACATAATAAGATAATGTGTTTCTCTTATAGGGGAGGGAGAAGTATAAAAGACTTTATAGTCCATAGTAAATTTCATATGCCAAAAATGAAAATGATAAAACAAGTTGAGAAATTGGGAACTGTAGCCTGTGGAAAATGTAGTATATGTAAATATATAGTAAAGGAATTTGGTAAAATGAATGGGGACTTTTAATTGTAAAACTGAAAGAGCTATATATGGTTTAAAATGCTTGTGCAATAAATTTCCATTTTAAAGTTAGTCATTCTTTGTGGCCAAAATCATACATTTCTGTTACTTCACCTTTGTTTTATCCACTCCTAGCTCAGTCACCAGCTGCATCAATGTTATTATCATTAAAATGTAGCCTTAGTCATTGGTGAAGAAAGCAGGACAACAATATAACAATGAATACAGAACTTGATGTGCTGAATATTTGAAAGTAAAATGCAACCTGAACTCTTAACAAGAGTTGCTGTATAGTGGGGGAAAGGGACAATCTATCTATCCATCTGCAGATATAGGTATAAACATTAAGAAAACACAAATAAGTGCTAAAGAAGACCCTCTGCTTAAAAGAGACATTTTGAAGTAATGTAGAATGCACTTGGGGCACTTTTTTTATAAAATAGAGTTGAAGACGTTCTGCTATGAAATATACATTAATAATAATAATAATAATAATAATAATAATAATAATAATAATAATACACATCCACCTGGCTCCATGGTGTTGCAGAATAAAAATCTTGCTATGACGCAGACAACACAATTTGATTAGCAGTGCCACTGCTCCTCTGAAGGATTGTGGGATTGATTGTCCTAGCCTCTTACAGGAGATGTTCATCCATCTTCTCAATGCTACCTCCAAGACAAACCCACAATACTAATAGAGCTTGTGTCATCTTGACAATAGTAAGGACTTTATCATGGTATGACAATGGAACTGACTCCTCAATTATATTTATTTATTTTTTAATTTCCCACTACCACTTACACAGCATATGTAGTGTCCAAGAGAACTGCCCAGTGTTGTTCAGTGCTGCATGAGCTGCATGATTTGGGAAAAGGCAGATAACTTTGGAAGCACCATGTACATTAAGGTGGTCTAGAGTTAACACTAAGCTATTCATGTGTAGGAGAGGTAGAACAGACTTTAGAATAAAGAATGATGAACATGTATAGTCCTTGCACTGAGATACCAGGAAAGGCTCACAGATGATATCTTGAAATTTCTGCAAGCATACCTGCAGTGACATCTAGGTTAGAACATTTCCCTCTCCCATTTGCAGAGACCATTAGGCTAGTGTGTTCTTCTATGTCCCACTCAGTATAGATGTATGTTCTTCTCTGTCCCACTCAGTATATATGTATGTTCTTCTCTTTCCCACTCAGCATAGATGTATGTTCTTGTCTGTTCCACTTACAGTGGTGTCATGGTTACCTAGCAAACTGCATTCTATAACTGCTGGAAACACACCATTTAATTTTACTTGTTAATAGGTTTCTAATTTTAATAATATTTTTTGCCACCAAAAAAGGATGGTAGTTAACCATATAAAGCATGAAACACAAAACTATGCTGCTTGCCAGTGGCTTTCGGTATTGTGGCATTCTAATAGTTAAGAAAATGGTCCTCTGCTTGCATAAGCAGATATTTATAATTGTATGGTTTTCCTACAAAAAGTTAGTTGTTTGATCAACCAAAGTAATTTAGTATCAAATAGTCAAAAGAAGTGTACGTCTACCAAAAAATGCAAAAACAGGAGATTGCTTAAATAAGGTAATATTTGTGGAAATCAACAGAATGAACTAAACATTAGATAGCTATATGGGAAGTAATGAAAATGGACAGCAGGAAGTTGACTCAGCATTATCTGAACATTCCGATACATTCCAATCTTTACTCAAGGAGATTACAGAGTTCAGAACCAAGCTCAAAGTTGTTAAGGCAAGGCTGGACTGTGCTAAGGAGTTACTAATAAACCATAAAGACAGGTCTTTATAGAATCATTTTTGTCTGGGCAGCATTCTGAAGGCCCTTGTGTAACCTTCATAAAAGAGCTACTCTCCATGTGGCCCTTGTGTAACTTTCATAAAACAGCTACTCTCCGTGTGGACTTATATTCTAGCCCAGGAAACGGAGTGGAGATAGACCACAGACCTGTCCAACATTCTTAAAGGGCGGGCCAAAGACCACTAATCAGATTCTTGTTTGAGTCCTATGTGTTAAAAGAAAGAATATTGTCTTTGTTATTGAAACTGAAGTGCAAAGGGGTATGTGAGGAAAATAAGGGTGTTTGTTGACAGAGACAACTTAATAGCCACATGTTGAAAGAGAGAAATGTTTTTAGTCTGAGATTAAAACCAGTAATTTAATGGGTGTTAGATTCTGAGTCCTTTATCTAACCAAAATAAGAATTTTCTTTAACAAGTGTCACTGCTACATTTGCAACATCCCATTAGGCAATACAGTTTGAGGAGAACCATAAGCAGTATCAATTGACAGGCAGCCAGCAGGAAGAACAGATGCACCCAACTACTGAAGGTCTAGATGAACAACAAATTTCATACCAAAAAGGAAATCACAGCAGGATGTATACCTGCAGTTCAAGAGGAGAGCTGCCTCATCTGCTGAAGCATGCAAGGGTCGCAGAACATCAGGGGAACATCAGCATTACATAAATGATTGGACATGAGTGTTTGCAAGTTTGCTTGTGGACCAAGGGGAATAAGTCTGTTTTGGGCTTGCTGAAAAGAAAGGGGTTAGCTGTTGGACCTTATGGTGTGAACATCCATGGCAAGAAATAAGTTGCAAAGACTTTGTCAAGTTCGTGAAGAAGATGTTTGTATTGGTGAATATTACTGTTAATAAACTCTTGGAGAAAGAGCGCACTTTTATATGTGTGAAGATTTGTTTGATGACCAGAAGATTCCTTCTCTACTTGCAAAGTGAAGAGGAGGGAGGGCGGTGGTAACAACACAGAGCTATGTGATTTATGTTTATCTGAATAACATAATTTAGTTTCTGAATTCAACAGAACTTTTACATATACCTGTAGATTAGAATATTGTGAGCAAATGACTAGAGAGGGAAAGGTAACAGTGTGGGATGAGGTCAAGTAGAAGTTTGGACTGCAGGTTAGAGACTGCCTTCCCCTCCCAGGAGTTAATATCAAAGTAAAATCAATGAGAAAGGGAAGGGGGAGTCCTAAGTGAACGACCTGCTCTGTTAGAGATTTTAGTCAAATCTGGAATGGAAGCTGGTTATAGAAGAAAGATAACTAGTAGGGCATATAAAATATTGCATGATAACTATATGAATCAATCAGAGGAGATTAGAAAAGATTGAGAAATGAGTCATACCTCTCAACTCTACAGATTTTCACAGGATGTCCAGATTTTTGACTCATATTTTTTATCTGTTTCTCATAAATTTGTGGTTTTCTGGTAAATCATTGAGGGTTGAAGTCAGAAAATAATGACAGTTGAGTTTCAGGAATCTATATTAGTTTGCCGAAAATTATTTTTAGCAAACACTTCTTCATCGACCCATATTCAGCAAAAATCAGTTCCGCAATTCACTGAATTTTCCAAGGGCAATGAAAGACTTGCCTTGCAACAGACCCACAACTAACTAAACCAAACCCACTCGAGAGGGGGGCTTCACCCTCACACCATCCCATATGGGGGTCTGCACCTCCCCATACCCACCCTAACTATATATACCAACTCCGAGATCGCACTACAGTGCTGAAAAGGGCAACGTTGTGCAGTTGGCCAACTACTTCTTTGCCCTTGGAAAATTCAGCAAATTGTGGAAGTGACTTTCACTGAATACAGCTCAATGAAGAGGTGTTAGTTGAAAATGAATTTCGGCGAATTAATATAGACCCGAGTTTCAGACTTCATACCCTTCAGAAAATACATGCTAGTGCAAAACCTGTTATTCTATCAACTTTCTAAGCAATATTTAAAAAGTATCCCTATTTTTGGACCTTTGACCCCCAATTATTTATGCCTTTGTGCAGATTTCTTGCTCCTAAGACATTGAGAGGTATGAAATGAGACTGGAAAAGCAACGTACTAGGGAACAATAGGAGGACATATGTATGGCTCCCAAGTATGCAGCAAAGTCCAGAAGGTTTAGGATTTTTTCTTGGAAGTGTTTGCATAGGTATTTTATACTGCAAGCAGACTTCAAAGAAATTTTCCTCAGGTAGATGGCAAATGTTGGAGTTGTGATGGAAAGAAAGAAGAACATGTGTTTTGGGAATGTAATGAGTTGTCAGATTTTAAAAGTTCCCTGCAGAGTACTACTTTGGAAATAGTGAGTGCACAGATGACTGCAAATAAGGAAACAATTATTTTCCGCTGGGACACAGGACCTGAATTGCCTAGATACAGTAAGACCTTATTAAGTTTAATTCTATTTGCTGCTAAAAAGCATTTACTAGAAAATATAAGTCAAAATCTAAACCAACAGTATTTAAAGTACTGAATATTGTAAAAGAGATAAAAGATCTGTAAGTGGAACCTTCAGAAAAGGGAAGGAGCAAATTACATACAAATAAATGGAATTTTAAGGAACAATACATACAAAATAATGTTTGGGAGAAATGAGGTTTAAAGGAAGGCAGAGACTGATCAATTTATGCAATGTTGGACTGAATGGCACGTGTTATAAAGAAAGAAAGTGCATGCAATGTGTAGTATACTGTAAATGAAAAAGAAAGTTAGTATTGTTTGTTTTATTCTCTATTAATTCATGCATGCCTATGTCTCAAATTATAATTTAATAATGGTGTTTGAAAAAGGCAAAAGTAAAGCATTTGTTTGGCAATATGGGTGGGGAGTCTTAACCTAGAAACACTAATCTTTACTTCTGACATAAAAAAAGAGATTATTTATTGGTGCAATTTGTGTGAGATAAACTTAATGGTTTATCTTCATAGCTTACTATAAATTACAAATTTATTTTACTACAATGACAGCGTAGCTGGAAGTTTTGTCTTGAAAGCATCCAGTCTGGAGTTCCTTATTTACAATTAAAAAGGTTATTTTTTTGTTAAATTTAACAATAATTTATATTAATTGTGCAATTATAAAGAGGTAAATGTAACTCTGGTAGCTGGCCATTTATGTTTTTTTGGATGGTTACTATGGAGCAGAGGAGCTGTTGGCCATGAGGTCTTGGTGGCATCATAAAGGGATTAGTGGTATCGTATTAAACAGCACACATTTCTGAAAAGCTAATTTGAACAAGCTTCACTGTCTCTAAGGAGATCCCCATAAAGCCTTGAGAGTAGTATCTTATTTCCCAAAATTTTAATTGACTAAAAACACAAATTGATTTGTCCATTGAGCTATAAGATGGATTATTAAGGAAGGAAGGAAGATGTGTTCTCTTTGTTATTCTTATTTCAAAAAAAAGAAAATAAAATCATGGCTTAATTATAATGCCTGGGTTGAACATTGAACAGTGAAGGATAGATTAAAGATTAGTAGGAATTTGGATGTTGCTGTTTCAGAAGGTAGGGCTGTCTCTTTGAAGAATTGATTGGGGGTTATTACAAAGTACGAGATTAGCTTGTGTGGGAAGTGTAGTATTTGTACTGTCTCTAATGTGAATTCCTTTCCTAATCACCAAGTTTTGCTGGTGGAGACTGAAAGATGGCATTCCATTTGACTGAAGGACAGGACAAAAGAGGAGGCAGAGCCATACACTTTGGAAGTGGGGAAGGAGGCTTTTTACATAGCTTTTTGTTGGCTGTTCGTTTGCTGTTTATTGATTTGCTGTCTGACATGGGTCTTGGATATAAAAGTTGTGAACACCCATGGTAGGGAAGAATGATATTTGACCCTTATGGGTAAGGGGAAAATAAGAAGAAGCACTTGATGTGGAATCGAATATATATTGTAATGTAAGGAACACTGGATATGGTAGCTACTTGGATAGAGGTCTATAAAAACAGGAAGGGCAGCTACTGTTGGTTGGTAACATAGATATTATAGAGACCTCTTACATGAGTTGGAATACAGATAAGATCACAATTCTGGTGAAGAAGGATAAGGTGCTAAATGCAGTGAAAAAAACGGGAGCTGCACTGCTAGCATTACAGAAGACATATATGAATGACCAGGAACATGCAAAAATGAATAAGAGAACACCTCATAGCCATTGTAGGTTTGAATGGGGTTCATGTTTCCAATGCTTTGTAGCTATGTGTGTGTGTTGTATTTGCGCAATCCCCAACGTAATAGTCTTGCCACACCAAGGTTACTTTTAGTGTACAGATTCTCAGCCATGAGTAAATCACACCCAGTAGCAAGATGTGAAACTGGTGCAAGCTCTGTACTGCAGAACTTATAGTTGTTTGTATATTACATTTTGCAAAACAGAGTGTATGTAGTCCATTCATGTGAGCTACCATTTTTAGACCTCTTGCCCCTACTACTACTACTACTGCTGCTGGAGCTATTTATGTGTCTTTATTCCACATTGCTGTACTTTCTGCTTGCATATCCTGATATTTTGCAACTTTATGCCTATCAGTATGCAGGACACCATACTTTCTAGCAATAGCTAGTCAATGAACAATGCTACTTCTGTCTGTTTTTCTTCATCTGCAGCATCATGTTCTCTTGCTTTTGCTTTCTTGGCTGTTGGTATTGTATGATCATACATCATCGATACTTTTTCATTTTTAGCAATTCTTTGCTGAAAGGGTATTCAATATGGTTGCTTTTTTGGATTAACTTTTTTATTTTGCTGAGCAATATGAGATTCATGCAGCAATGGATTGACTTAGTTATGAAAATTTATAGGGGAGCCTCAGTACAACTGAAAGTACTTGCCTAGTCAAGTGGGCATGAGGCAAGGGTGTCCACTGCCATCCCTCTTTTATACTTTACACTTTGAGAATATGATCCTCTTTGCTACAAGGATACTGTTGAGGAAGACTAGAAATTATGATTGTTCTTTTAGGAGATGATATTTTGTTAACATTGTGTAATCCTTGAAAGGATATCTCCAAGTTCTTTGTGCTGCTTGAAGAATTTAGGAGGCTGTCAGGATACAATGTACATCTCAGTAAAACTAAAGCCTCAGTTATAAACTATATACTATCAACTGAACTAGTTGACTTGTACCTAAACTTTAGAGACATGTGAAGCTTAAGTACATTGGTATATGGCTGGCCATGTATTTAGAAGAGTACATGAAAATACCATACAATTATAACTTTAGAAAACTTAGAACTTCTCTGCCAGGATAGAAATTTTTAACCTCCGGAGCACAATGAAAGGATTCAGGTTTTGAAGTGGAATATACTATTTATTGTATATTTGCCAACCTTTCTGGCTCCCCAAGGAATGTCTCCCTTTGTTAAACTAATACATTTGATGTTATATTTTCTTTCTGTACGGGGTAAAACTAATGGTGGTATGGGAAAGGCTATTCCTTACAAATGAGAAGGGAGGATCAGTGGTACTTGATACTGAGAAATACTTTCGAGCTGAATATTTATATAATATTTTACGTCAGGTTTCATGCTTTTTGTTACAAGGCAAGATGGAAAGAAATGTTCCAGAGGGAGAAAAATCACAATTTATCAAAGCAGCAAACTTGTTAGAAGTCTTTCTGGGTACTAGGTAGGTTATGCTTTCTTAATTTTTATAAGCAGCTCTGAAAAAGTAGCTCAAATATTTTTTTAAAGATAAGCATTTGAAAGCAGGTTACTCGACATCCTATCTACAAAGCGAATGATGGAAGATGAGAGTGGAAAAGCATTATTTAAGAACTGAAAGTGGCAATGAAGGAGACTTCTAGAATGAAATGATCTGGGGAGGATTGTTCCTTCGTACATAGCCCAGGTTACATTTGAATTAGCTCAGACAGCCCACTTGGACTATGATGCATTCCAGAGGAAAGTGAGAATAACAAATGGTTAACAGTCTCAAGGGATGATCAATCCTATAGGTTCATAGGTAAGTACTAGGTTTGCTAACCTATCAGGTAATTTTAAGCCAAGCCAATTTCATTTCAAAGGTGAGAATTAAACTCTGTACCTTGTGACTGTAAGACAAACACCTTAACCATGGCTGAACCCTCAACCACCTTTATTTGATTAATTGGATTGTTGAAACTAAGAGTGGTTAAATGCAAGATAAGGGATTGATTATTGGGGTGTGTAGGCATCAGCAACACAGAGAAGGATTATTTGGAAAAAATACTTGAGCAAGACAATTACTCGAGAGCTTTGATGTTGTCTAAGGTAACAATAATATCCTATAAACACATGATATTTGCATGAAAATATCTCAATAATTCCAGTCGGTATAATGGTTAAGGTCTTTGCCTCCCTTGCATAAGGTACAGGTTTTGATCCTGGCCACTACCTAATGCCTGTTTGGAGTTTGTATGTTCTCTCTGTGTTTCTGTGGGGTTCCTCCCACCTATGAAAAACATGCTGACTATTTCCATCTCAAACTCACAAAAGAATAGTGCTGTGGGTAGCAACACAGACTCAACATTGTGGCCTTTAGGGGGAAGAGTTGTATAGTCTAATCATTTTGGGCATCTACTGTGGTGGACAGTATCCTCAAAACAGGATGGCATGGCTAGCCACTCAGTTTAAAAGTATGGTTGTAGGTGATTCAGTCTTCTTGACTACTGTCGCCAAATGGGCATGAGTATTTGCTGATGATAAGTATGTTGAGGATCTGGTCTACTGCAACCTATGCCAGGGACCCATACTAATGGTGGGAGAGGTGTATGTGCTCCTATTGGTCAGTGTTTGCATGTCATAAAACCCATCAGCTCAGAGTCAATAAGCTACTGGCTGGTTGGTATCCATTTGCCCAGCTTGAGTTACCTGGGATAGCTTTGTTGAGTGAAGGCTAGACTTAAAATTAGTCAACCTGCCAAACATGAACTAAGAATTGCTGCACTCAACGTAGGTTCACTGACAAGACAGAGCTTGGAATTGGATGTCATGATGGTAAGGAGGACGCTGGACATCATATGTATCCAAGAGACAAGATGGAAGGGCAGTGCAGCAAAGCCACTTGGCTTTGGATCCAGAGTCTACTACTCAAAACAAGGACAGGCTAGAAATGGTGTGGAATTTCTGCTGAGGAAGAAGCACCAGTGAGGTATGTCATCAGATTTAGTGACACACTTCTGGAAATCAAACTCCAGTCAAATGATAGGGTGGTATTCATAATCTCAGCCTATGCCCCACAGCAGGGTTGTGATAGTGAAGAAAAGAGTGCATTAAGTCAGCAGTTGTAGGAACTACTAGATAAACCAGAAAAGCATGAATTGGTGTTGATAATGGTTGATTTGAATGCTCATATTGGGACAGAAAGAATAGTATATGAAGACTGTCTGGGTCCACATGGGTGTGACAGTAGAAATAAAGAATCAGAGGCCATTATAGACTTCTTTCTGGCAAATGGCTTGACAGTCGTCAACACATGGCTTGAGAAAGAAAGTCACAAGATCACATACAAAAGTGGCCAACATGCAACTCAAGTAGACCTTCTCCTAGCATGGAAAGGGCAATTGAGTAGAATCAGTGATTGCAAAGTCATTCTCACTATAACAGTCGACCCACAGCATAAACCACTGGTTGCCACAATCAGCTGCAAGCAGTGGTCATAGAAAGTTCTAAGGTCAACAGAGACCAAGATGAAGACCTGGAAGTTGACTGGAGAGAAAGCGCAACAGTTCAAGGAATTACTCAGGGCACTAGCACCTCAAGAAAAAGAGGAAATAGTTGGAGTTGAAGAAGAATGGCAGCACATCAAAACAGCATGTGTGGGAACTACAGAACAGATATATGCCAAGTCAGGTATGGAAATAAGGTACATAAGGAAAGCTAGTTTTGGAATGCAGGTGTCTAGAAAGTCATCAAAAGAAAGAAAGGAGTGCAGGAAAAAAGTGGGGACAGAAAAAAATGGACCAGGTTAGGAAGGAATATTGGTTGGCTAAAGAAAGGAGTTGCAATAGCAAAGAACAGGGCATAAGAACCACTCTACCAGTTTCTTGAAAGTGTGTCAGTTGATAGCGCAAAAAAACTATATCAGGTTGCAGGGCAAAGGCATAAAGACAAAGAAGATAGTCAGACACCATTCATAACGGATGCCAGAAGCAACCTGCTCACCAGTCCAGAGGACAGCAAAGGCAGATAGAGAGAGAGAGAGAGAGAGAGACTACTTCTAGTAGCTTATGAATGAAGAAAACCCTACAGAAGCTGTACTGCCCCAGAAACAGCCTACAATGAGAGAAAAGGAGGAGTTCACTATAGAATAAATAAGAACAGCACTAAGGAAAATGAAGTCAAAGAAAGCACCAGGATCAGATGAGGTCACAGCGGATATGATTAAGATGTTGGGCGAGATAGCGGAAAATGGCTCCTGATGGTACTTATAGCAGTGTAAAGAGTAAAACGTATCCCAGATGACCAGAAAATAACCATACTAGTGCCAGGGTTCAAGAACAAAGGGAGCATTCACAACTATGGGCAATACAGAGGTATCAAACTCCTATCACATTACATGAAAGTTCTGGAGAAGGTGATTGACAATGGAATATGCAGAATGGTAGAATGCAAGATGGAAGATAAGCAGTTCCAATTTAGATCAGGATGCAGCACAACTGACGCAATGTTTGCAGTAAGACAGATAGTTAAGAAGAAGCAAGAGATGAGGAAAGAGTCCAACCGGGCATTCCTAGATTTGGAGAGAGTATATTCCAAGAAAGCTGATTTGGGCAGTCCTGTGGTGGTTTGAAGTCCCACAAACACTGGCATAAGTAGTGTATGCTATGTACAAGGGCCCAATCAGTCAAGTAAGAACAGTGTTCAGTCTCACAGAGGAGTTCCAGTGGGAGTGGGTGTACATCAAAGTAAAGCACTATGCCCTCTGCTGTTCATACTGTTGATGGACTGCATTAACAAACAGGTCAGAGGGGAGAGATCAACACAGTTGCTGTGTACAGATGATGTATCACAGGCAG
Source organism: Protopterus annectens (assembly GCF_019279795.1). Taxonomy (NCBI): domain Eukaryota; kingdom Metazoa; phylum Chordata; order Ceratodontiformes; family Protopteridae; genus Protopterus; species Protopterus annectens. The sequence continues at coordinate 1,751,384,898 of NC_056726.1, read as the reverse complement.
ACTCTGAGCAAGAACTTCAGCAAAGGATAGGGGAATGGAATGCAAAAGTAAAGGCACATAGGTTGAAACTGAGTACAGATTAGACAGTGGTAATGGCAGCAAATGGGGGAAATCAGAAGAAACTGAAAATTAAAATAGGAAGGTAAGATACTGGAACAGGTTAACAGCTTCAAGTATCTGGGAGGGGTGGCTGAGGAGAAGGGAAGCCTGAATGAAAAGGTCAAATCTAGAATCAGAGGAGATGCAGCCAACTGGCACAGAGTGTCAGATGTAGTATATGACAGAAGAATGCTAAATAAGCTGAAAAGTAAGGTGGACGAAACAGAGGTGTGACCAGTACTACTGTATTGTACTGGGCAGTAAAAGCTGAACAGTTGAGGAAGCTAGAGGTGATGAAGATGAAGAGCCTAAGAAGGGTGGTAGGATGCACACTGTAGGACAGATGAAGAAATGAGGACATAAGAGCAGAAGCCATAGTAGCTCCGACTGCAGAAAAGATCAGAGAGAATAGATTATGGTAGTTCAAGCACATGTGTAGAAAAACAGAAGACAATCTGGTGAAGAAGATTTGCAAGAGGCAGGAAAAAGGCCAGAGGAAAAGAGGTCTTCCAGCAAAGAGGTGGATGGATTTTTTTGAGAGATGATCTGTGACAGTCAGGCATGGGAACAGAAGAAGGTAGGAAAGTGGCATAGAATCGAGAGAGATGGAGACATTTCACATGTCTCCCCAACCCCATGTAGAAAATAGAAAAAAAGGGAGCTGATGATTATGATATCGCCATAAGTATTTTTACATGAAAAGAAGATTGGCTAAAATAACACCAGAAGTCAAGAGACAGTGTTGCAAATGTCTAAGTGGTATAGAGGTGAGGAATGGCATTATAATTTCTGGGGCAAGACAAAGATCATGTTTTATAAAGAATATACTGACTTTAATTGAAGAAATATTGGGGATTAACTATCAGCTAACCCATTGGTCATATTTCATAGCTGTCCATGAACAGGTACAGTTTTCAAATCATAAAATATGTTGGGTATGATTAGGGATGTTACTGTCTAAAAAGTTAGTGACAAAAGCCTATCCATTATAAATTGTCCTGAAGGGCCAAGACTTAAAAAATTGTTAGAGGAATTGATGAAAGAAGAGTAATAAGTTGTTACAAGGAATAGTAGGCAAAAAATCCTTAAAAAGTGATTGCCATACATGCAATATTTAATTAGTCAGTCAGTAAGTTAATAGGGTCAGTTCTGGACTCTCAGTGGTGAAATTATTTGTGTAATAGGTTGGATAACTAGAAGGGGCGGGCAGTGGGAGGGTCAATTATCGCCAATACTATTTTTTTTCCTGGTCTCTCTAAAACTGCATTTTTAAGTTGAATTTTAGAACACAGTAATTAAGAGAAGCAAGACGATAACCAAGATGTGGACATTGAAGGCTCTGAGGAAAAAATGTACATTGATTTTAGATATTACTTTTTAACATGGTAAAGTGGAGATTTGCAATGTGGGTAGTGAAGACAACAACTGATGTATAGGTTTATAACTTCATAGGTAGGTGCTAGGCTATTGGCCCTAGGGCCTATATAAGCCTAGCCAAACGGTACCCCGGCTTTTTCCACCCAAGAAAATTATTTTCCTGTGCCCCTGTCAAGCAGAGCCACAGAAGTGATCCCCGGGGTGAATTTCCTATCTCCCATCCAATCATCAAGATTTTTCTTGAAGAGTGCTAATGAGGAGTTTTGTTTGATATAGATAGATAGTTTGTTCCAGAGTATGGGAAGTCTTTGGGACAGGAATCTATCCCTCCAGCAGGTTCTGTTTATTGTGGTGACAAGGTTTAGGTCCCCGGAGTTCATTTCCTCATTATATTTTCACATTTAATATTTTTTTCATCTAGGTCAATGAAAAGAAAGAAAAAGCTAATAAAGTATTTTTTGATGTTACTTGCCATTCTCTGCTATATGTACTGCAGATGGATTTTTTATATGTCCATTTATATCTTGAGTATGTTTCGTTAAGCTAGTTCTAGAATTCTGAATAGTCTCACGTAGAACATTTGATACATATACTGTACTAAATAAATTGTATATTATTTAATATAGTGACATTGATGTCTGTTATACAACCAATGATGCCCAACAGGGTGTCTGTTACTGTGTAAATAACACAAATTCAGGGATGTTCTGAGGCCCGATGTTATAGGTAGAGGGCCTATACAACCCTAGAAGGGCATTATTTACACAGTAACATACACCCTTGAGGGCACTGCTGCACTTAGAGAATGGGCTGTCTGTAAAATCATTTTGTTTTATGTATTTATTTATTATTATTACTATATTATTATTTTTTTACATTTTTTGATGTCAAATACTTCCTCCACCTTATGATTAAAACTTGCTGTAGTGTATGCAAATGGTGCTGGAGGAAGTATTTTACATCCAAAATATAAGATTTTCAAAGAATGCCCAGGTTTGTACCTCATTTTTTTGTATCTGTTCTTTACAATATATGTGGTTTGCTGGCAAATCGCTGGGAAGTGAAGTCACTAAATAATGCCATACCTTTCAGTTCCAGGCTTTATTTCCTTCAGAAAATGCATATAACAGCAGTGTTTAAAATTTGTTCCTATTTCAGAGCCTTTAGCCTCCCTGTATTTTAGCCTTTATCCAGATTTCTTGAGCTAAGAGGTTGAAAGGTATGCATACCTCAACTGCAGCTGCAACTTCTCGACTGATCTCTCTGTTTCTGTCACACACACTTTTGCTTTATGCATGCAAACATGCATATACAGAGACATAAGCACACATACACATACACACCTTTCTTTCTTTTTCTTTCTTTTCTTTCCTTCTTTCTTTCTTTCTTTTTTTCTTTTTCTTTCTTTTCTTTCTTTCTTTCTTTCTTCCTTTCTTTTATGTTTCTTTTCATTTTAAACTCATTAAACAGCAAAAGCTCTGCTTATAGAAAGTAAAATAATGGCTCAGTCGACCTCACTCTCGCTTTCATGCACACACAGACATAAACACACACACACACACACACACACACACACACACACACACACACACACACACACACACTTTTGTGTTTTTTATTTTTTTTATAATCTCTCTAAACTGACTAACACCTACAATAGTATAGCGAGATTTGTTACTGGTAGTCAATTCAGAACTCACCACTGCCTCAACCTACAACAACTTCACTGGCTTGAATTAAAAAACATGTTGCTTCTTTCCCAACTTACCATTGTCCAAAGAGCTTTTTATCTGCCTAACAACACTCCTGTACTTTCTAATCTTTTTACCCCTTATTCTAACCTGAATTCACTTTGCTCCTCTAGCAAACTCCTAGTAACTTTAACTAAATCCAATAACCTTGCTGGTGACTCCCTTTTATCCAACACCATTGGTAAACACTGGAATCAACTCCCCTCTGAACTGACTTCTACTCTATCTCCTGTCCTTTTCAAACAAAAGCTTAGAATTTACCTTAGAAATCACTGGCTATGTCCCTGCCTTAACCCAGACTGAAACCATATATTCCACTATTCCACTTCTCCTCCATCTGTTCTACTCCTGCTACCTTCTATTCTATTTCTCCACTACATAAGACTAACCACTCTACTATCCTTCTCCTCCAGATTGCAATACTCTGACTGCTGGGAGTTTATATAAGTAACTAATCTACTTACTCCATTGTCTTTTAATGTCTTTTCTTTCTTTTACTTTCTTAAAATGCTAAATAATGCTAAATAAGTTGTGCATTTTTTATTTCAAGAATGTTGTGTGCATTTGTTGTGCAGGTGTGAATTTTGTGTGCAATTTTTAATCCTATATTATAATTCCATATACTGTTTATTCCCTCCTTATTTTTTATGCTGCTCTTTTTTGCATCCTATGTAATTGTTTTATGTCTATGTGGAGCTTTTCTCCCCGGGCCTCTGCTGAAAATGCAAATATATCCAGTTAGACTAGCCTGGTTAACAAATGTAAAATAAATAAATAAATAATTTTACACTCACTAAACAGCAAAAGCACTGCTTGGAGAGTGCAAAATAATGGTGGCCATTAGCTTTTTTACTTTCTGAGTTTTATTGCACCTTAATATGTTACTGTGAAGTGCCAGACTTGTTTTTCAGCAGGCATTATGTGTACATTAACACCTTGCTGGAGAAAGTTCATTCCCCAGTCAGGGTTTAAGGCATGAATTACGCATTCCCTAAAATAAATTATTCCTTTTACAAGATAAAACCATTGTTTTCAAAAAAGTAATTAGTGACTTGATAATGCATTTAAAAAATAGTGTTCTTGTTTTTGCATTTATTCAGCCAGGGTGGCCAATAAGTGACAAAAGTACAGGGATACTATATAAGAGCATATTTACTTTGAAAATATGACCTATACTGAAATACTGGCTACATTAAAGTTGGTATTCGGTATGTTGCAAATTAAAAACAGCGCAGTTAATTTGGGCCTTAAAAGATTCTAAAGATGAAAAATTTAAAACAACTCTATACATAGATGTCTTAGTTCATGGCAAGGGACCCGCATAATAAATTATTACAAATAGAATGCTATAATACATCCATGAAAAGGGACTTTTTCTAGAATTGTAAGACAGTGGACTAAATTGCCAGTCATCAACGGGGAATAAAAAAAAAATATATAGGACACAGTTTTGTGCCTGGTACTTTTAAGTTTTATACTCACATAGTATCCAATGATAATAAATGTTGAAAGAGTAAATATACTAATGAATGTAAAATTGGACTTGTACTTGGTTCTAATAGAGACATACTCAATTTAAATAATTACCTATATCATGTCACAACTTATGCAATTTGGATTGGTTTAAGATTCAGTGCTGAGAAGTAGAAATTAATGATTTTGGTCTGCAAAACATGTGCAGACAAGTAACTACAAACTCAAGTGTCAGATGAGCTTGCATGATGCAAAGATTGGGTCTATATTAAATAGTCACCCATTTAGGTTGTCAAACACCTAAACGTCGACAACTTAAAATCACGAACGGCCGTTTCCATACAGGGAAACAAGTTGTTTGGCCATTACATGGATTTTTCCCTGTTTACAATGCAGAGCGATCTCAGAGTTGGTATATTTAGTTAGGAAGGGTGAGGGGCACAGCCCCCCACATCTGGAGGTGTGTGGGGCAAAGCCCCCCATTTTATTTCTGTTTAAATTTTTTTTTTTCCCTTTGGCCGACGGCATTGTTTCCCTGTATGGAAACGGCCATTTGTGATTTTAAGTTGTTGACATTGAGGTATCAACGTTTAGGCATTCGACAACTTTATTGGTCAGCAATGTAATATAGACCCTAAAGATCTGGGATAACCTCCAATTTAACATTCAAGGAGCATGTCACTTGGTTAAAAAATAAGGTCACAAGATAAACTGATATACTATTTAAAAGCATCAGTATGTGTGAGCCAGAAAAATTAGTTGCTTTGTATAAGATCTTTTTTAGACCTATAATGGGAAAAAAAAAATCTGTCATGAGTAATTATGGTCAGGAATAGCTAAGCAGTTTAGCTATGAAACACCAACGTTGAGAAGTAACTTCAATGTAACAAACAGCAAAGCTTTCGGGTCTACACACTTCTTCAATACTAGAACAGTTCAACATTGAAGCAATCAAATTTAAATAAGAGCCAAACTCATCACATGGTCACAGCCAGCCAACCATATGATGGTATGTAATCTAAGTTCAATATAATACATAACGCTTTAAATATCTGTAAAATACATATAAAATTGTATAAAAAAGTTAATAGAAATAAATAAATAATAAATAGAAAACTTCAAAATTTCGTATGTTGTAATTTAACTAGGACTGGTTTCAAAGTCACAGCAGTATTAACACCAGGCAAATGGTCAGCAGCTAATCTCAATATCCATTCATATTCTTTAATTTCTAGGAGGTTATTAACATCACCACCTCTCATAGATGTATGCACCATATTCATCACTCTAAATTTAAACTTGTGGGTATCACCGTTAACTTTAATGTGTTTAAATAATGCATTCTTTTATTACTTCTCTTAATTTCAGATTTATGTTCTATAATGAGTTCTTTTAGTTTTCTTGTAGTCTTCCCCACATAAAACAAGGGACACTGAGTACAGGTAGCCAAATAAACCACATTTACACTAGCACAATTGGCTGTGACCTTAAAGGTATACACTCTTTCTGTAACTGGATGGATAAAGGTCTCACTGCCTTTACCAAAAATGTCAATGCAACATGTGCAACCCAGACAACCAAACGTACCAAACCTCATATTAATTTGGGGGTTACACCTACCAATAAAATCCTTAAAACATAATTTATTTTTCAAAGTTCTCATATTTCTATATGAGAAATAGGGTCTGGGTCCCAACGTGTTTTTGACTTCTGGTGATGCCATCAAAACAACCCAATTTTTTTCTATAATATGTTTAACAGAATGAGTTTTGGCATTAAAGGTTGTTACATATCTAATTCTAGCTGTGTCCAATCTATCTTTCTCCAAATCCATATTAGACACTTCAGCCATTGTAAAAATAGGTCTAGGCAACGTGTCTCTATCCTTTATAGTTTTATCCCTCAACTCTGAAACTAATTCTGAGTCATAACCACAATTCAAAAAGTCATTTCGCATTTCCTTGAGTTGTTTCAAAAATATAGAATCATCAGTGTTAAGTCTACTGACTCTACTAAACTGTGCCATTACTATCCCCTTAAAACATGAGGGGCATGCATACTGCTCTTATGTATATATCTGCCAGCATGTACGTCCTTTTTGTGTATGCTAGGATGTATTGTACCCTCATTCAATTCTACCTGTAAATCTAGGAATGTTACAATACTATCTGAATACTCCATTTTAAATTTCAAAAAGCTAGTTGTACCATTTAAATAATTAACATAGTTACATAATTCATCAGATGTTCCCTTCCAAATAAGTACACAATCATCTACAAATCATTGATAAAAACAAACATTATGATTTAAAATATTGAAGCCACTGCATACATATTTTGTTTCCCACTGATGGAGTACTATGTTAGCGTATGTATTGGTGACCGATGTCCCCATCTCTACGCCTGTTAATTGTAAATAAAATTGATTATTAAACAAAAAAATGGTAGATAAAACCAACTTTAGCAAGGAACAGATGTTCTCTACTTGTCTAGCTGGTAAAGAAGCCTGCGTGGTCAAAAAATCCCTAATGGACTCAATCCCATGGTCATTGGGTATGACCGTAAACAAAGATGAAATATCCAGGGTCACAAACAAATAATCACCCTGGTGTAACTTACTAGTATGTAGACCTTTATGCCAATTCCTTAACTTAATAATAAAATCAGTAGTATTCTTCAAAACATTCTTACAATTTGATAGAAAATGGTGCAGTTGCTTCTGTAGATATATAGAGATAGGCTCAGTTATCCAGCCATTGCTAGATACTACGGGTCTCATGGGGGGTTGTTCCAGTGATTTTTGTATCTTTGGTAGCGCATAAAGTTGTGGAATAACTGGGCATGGGACCATGAAAATGAAAATCCAGATCAATGTTGCCATTGATCTGTAATTCATAGATCTGCATATTCACACTACTTATACATTTCTTGACATCCATCGGTGTAATACACTTAAAAGCATTTTCATCCTCTAGCAAAACAAGCATTGATTGCACATATTTTTCACCGTCCATAATTACCACTGAACCCCCTTTATCTGCTTGCTTGATTAATATAGTGTCAGTTTCTAGCATCCTTAAAGCTAAAAATTCTTCATAACTCCAATTATAAGATTTCTTCTTACTATAGTCAGAATACAACTTCCTAAAATCAATCTCACATAAGTCATGAAATGCAGTTAGGACAGGTAAACTTAGTGGTGTAAATGTACTTCTTCATTTACAGCACATAGATGAATTAAAGGCAGAATCTTTAAATAGTTTTAAATTAACATTCCTTACAAACTCTTTTAGATCAGTTAATACAGCCACAAGATCGTCAGTTGCTGTAGGTATAAAATTAAGTCCCTTCCGTAATAAGGATATACGTGGTGCCTCTAAGGCAATGCTAGATAAATTCACAATACCTTGTATTATCATCAGATTATTTTCCCTTGGCCCATTGGACTCTCGTTCTTCCACTTTGTTCCACTCAAAGACTGTCTCTGTAGAGATTTGCTTCTCGACGTGCTTCGTTCCTGTACTTTTTCCGGATGGTCCAGCTGAAACACTTTTGTGAAACGTTTAAAATCAGCTGTTGACTTTTTCTGCGTTCTTTTCCATTTTCATTTTCAAATCCCATTGCTTCATTCATAGCATGCACTGAAGCACCAACATCCAATGATGATGCAAGAGAAGCAGAGATAGTAGGTGTGGCTTTAGACAAGTCATGTGGTACGATAGGAGGATCAGTAGGCATCACGTCACTGGTATTCGTGACTGCAGGTCAAAATTCAGTAAAATCATCCAGCTGATCTAAAATTTACATGGACCATCAGTCTTTTTTTAAATTATTAATGGAGTCTTGTCTTGTTGGGCCAGGAAAAGATATGGCCCTTCTGGAAGTCCCCAATATCCCTCATTAGCTTACGTTTTTTCGTTGCCTCGAGCCTATCATCCAATGCTCGTAATCTGTCAAGCATCTGTTGATAGATATTAAGCATATTATTAAACACGGCATTGCCATTAGACTATTCTCCATATTATTGATCTCATCTTTGAAAAATAGTCATCCATTAAAGACATATAGTCAAGGCTCAATTTGAGGTTGAGCTATTGCCAACGCTTAAGCAAATCCAGATAAGCGTTGCCATATGAAGGCATTTTTAAGATTCTTAAGCCTCGTGGGACAATACCTAAGTCCAAATAAGCCAAAAAACTAAAGTGCTGCCATTGGAGGATTTTGTAAGCACCCACTTTTCTTTCTAACAACTCCAAATTCTTATTAAAATTCATTGTAGTCTCTGGAACTACGGAAGTAGAAATGCGAATAGCTCTGATACCAGGTATCAATTTAAGCAGTGGGTTAGTCTCCTTCGCTAGAAGGACTTAACTGAGTTGTAGTTTCCATTAATATGAATAAACTGGCCATATCTTTTCCTGGCCCAAACAAGACTCTATTTATAATTTAAAAAAGACTTATGGTCCACGTAAATTTTTAGATCAACTGGATGATTTTACTGAATTTAGACCTGTAGTCATGAATACCAGTGAAGTGATGCCTACTGATCCTCCTATCATACCACCTGACTCATCAAAAGCCACACCTACTATCTCTGCTTCTCTTCCACCGTCTAAGCCGTTGGATGTTGGTTCTTCAGTGCACGCTATGAATGAAGCAATGGGATTTGAAAATGAAAATGGAAAAGAATGCAGAAAGAGTCAACAGCTGATTTTAAATGTTTCACAGAAGCGTTTTCAGCTGGACCATCCGGAAAAAGTACAGGAATGGATCATGTTGAGAGGCAGATCTCTACAGAGACAGTCTTCAAGTGGAACCAAGCAGAAGAACGAGAGTCCAATGGGCCAAGGGAAAATAATCCAACGATAATACAAGGTACTGTGAATTTATCTAGCATTGCCTTAGAGGCACCGCATATATCCTTATTACGGAAGCAACTTAATTGTATACCTCGGCCGACGATCTTGTGGCTGTATTAACTGATCTAAAACAGTTTGTAAGGAACGTTAATTTAAAAATGTTATTTAAAGATTCTGCCTCTAATTCATCTATGTGCTGTAAACAAAGAAGTACATTTATACCGCTAAGTTTACCTGTCCTTACTGCATTTCATGACTTATGTGAGATTGATTTTAGAAAGTTGTATTCTGACTATAGTAAGAAAAAATCTTATAATTTGAGTTATGAAGATTTTTAGCTTTAAGGATGCTAGAAACTGACAACACTACAGTAATCAAGCAAGCAGATAAAGGGGGTTCAGTGGTAATTATGGACCATGAAAAATATGTGCAAGCCATGTTTGTTTTGCTAGAGGATGAAAATGCTTTTAAGCGTATTACACCGATGGATGTCAAGAAATGTATAGATAGTGTGAATAAGCTGATCTATGAATTACAGATCAATGGCGACATTGATCTGGATCATTTTCATTTTTTTCACGGTCCCATGTCCAGCTATTCCACAATGGGCTACCAAAGATACACAAATCACTGGAAACAACCCCCCATGAGATCCATAGTATCTGGCAATGGCTGGATAACTGAGCCTATTTCTGTATATCTGCAGAAGCAACTGCACCATCTTCTATCAAATTGTATGAATGTTTTGAAGAATACTACTGATTTTATTATTAAGTTAAGGAATTGGTATAAAAGTCTACATACTAGTGAGTTACACCAGGGTGATTATTTATTTGTGATCCTGGATATTTCATCTTTGTTTACGGTCATACCCAATGACCATGGGATTGAGTCCGTTAGGGAGTTTTTGACCATGCAGGCTTCTTTACCAGCTAGACAAGTAAAGAACATCTGTTCCTTGTTAGAGTTGGTTTTAACTACCAATTTTTTTTGTTTAATAATCAATTTTATTTACAATTAACAGGCGTAGCGTTGGGGATATTGGTCGCCAGTACATACACTAACATAGTACTCCATCAGTGGGAAACAAAATATGTATGCAGTGACTTCAATATTTTAAATCGTAATATATATTTTCATCAATGATTTGCAGATGATTGTTTCCTTATTTGGAAGGGAACATCTGAATGTAACTATGTTAATTATTTAAATGGTACAACTAGCTTTTTGAAATTTAAAATGGAGTATTCAGATAGTATTGTAACGTTCCTAGATTTACAGGTAGAATTGAAAGGGGGTACAATACATCCTAGCATACACAAAAAGGATGTACATGCTGGCAGATATATACATAAGAGCAGTATGCATGCCCCTCATGTTTTTAAGGGGATAGTAACGGCACAGTTTAGTAGAGTCAGTGGACTTAACACTGATGATTCTATATTCTTGAAACAACTCGAGAAAATGCAAATTGACTTTTTGAATTGCGGTTATGACTCAGAATTAGTTTCAGAGTTGAGGATAAAACTATAAAGGATAGAGACACATTGCTTAGACCTATTTTTATAATCGTCGAAGTGTCTAATATGGATTTGGAGAAAGATAGATTGGACACAGCTAGAATTAGATATGTAACAACCTTCAATGCCAAAACTCATTCTGTTAAACATATTATAGAAATAAATTGGGTTGTTTTGATGATGTCACCAGAAGTCAAAAACATGTTGGGACCCAGACCTATTTCCCATATAGAAATATGAGAACTTTGAAAAATGAATTATGTTTTAAGGATTTTATTGGTAGGCGTAACCCTCAAATTAATATGAGGTTTGGTATGTTTGGTTGTCTGGGCTGCACATGTTGCATTGATATTTTTGGTAAAGGCAGTGAGACCTTTATTTTATTTCATTTTTATTTATTTTACATTTGTTAACCGGGAGGATCCGACTGGATATATGTCCATTTTCAGTGGGGGCCGGGAGAAAAGCTCCAGACAAAACAATACATCAAGTCACAGAAAAAACAAATATTGGTTAAGTAATACAGGTAAGGTTTAGTTTTCAATAATCAAATCAAAGTAAGGTTAGTAATTATAATATATACATTCTATGATTCAGTAGATATCCTTGAAGCCCCAAGACTGGGAAACAATGTAAGTAGAGAGAGATAGCTAGCCCGGATTAAGACAGTAGCAGTCTATCCTGTTACAGAAAGAGTGTATACCTTTAAGGTCACAGCCAATTGTGCTAGTGTAAATGTGGTTTATCTGGCTGCTTGTACTCAGTGCCCCTCATTTTATGTGGGGAAGACTACAAGAAAACTAAAAGAATGCATTATAGAACATAAATCTGAAATTAGGAGAAGTAATGAAAAGAATGCATTATTTAAACACATTAAAATTAATGGTGATACCTACAAGTTTAAATTTACAGTGATGGACATGATGCATACATCTGTGAGAGGTGGTGATGTTAATAACCTCTTAGAAATTAAAGAATATGAATGGATATTGACATTAGCTGCTGACCATTTGCCTGGTGTTAATACTGCTGTGACTTTGAAACCAATCCTAGTTAAATTACAACATACTAAATTTTGAAGTTTTCTATTTATTATTTATTTATTTCTATTAACTTTTTTATACAATTTTATATGTATTTTACAGATATTTAAAGTGTTATGATTATATACACTGAACCTAGATTGTATACCATCATATAGTTGGCTGGCTGTGACCATGTGATGAGTTTGGCTCTTATTTAAATTTGATTGCTTCAATGTTGAACTGTTCTAGTATTGAAAAAAATATGTAGATCCGAAAGCTTTGCTGTTTGTTACATTAAAGTTTCTTTTCAACATTGGTGTTTCTTATATGATATAGCCTTCTCCGTTTTACAGCAGGAACTCAATTTTTTTAATCAGTTTAAATATGAGCCAACAATGGTTCACAAGATAGATTTTTTGTTTTAACTCAGTGGAAAATTATAATATACATACCAAGTCTTGAAACTTTTTTATCTCCCTTCTAAGCTAAGTTAGATTTATATATTTTTTCCTTATATTTTATGCAGTTTCTATTCATTTAGTTTGTCATTATACAACAATTTTATTTTTCTAAACAAGAAAGCTTTCCTTGAATTTCTTTAGATAATATCTCTTACCTCCTCAATGTTATTAACTGAAATGTAATGTTTGGTTTCATTATGCAACTGCTCTTGAAAGTTCTTCAGTTAATCATATAGGCAGGAATTTTATTAATGATTATAATTTCATTTAAGAAACTATTAAAATTGAAGAATATGATTAAATATAGGGTGTTGCATCAATTTTACCTTTTTCTAATTTACTACTGAATTCTTGGAAACAGAAATTCTACCCATTATAGTCTGTGTCCTAAATATAAATAAATAAATGGCAGGAGCGGTGGTGCAGCAGTAGCATTGCTGCCCTCAGCAAAAGGTTCTCTGGTTCAATTTTTGGCTGACGTGCCTTCTGTGTGGAGTCTGCATGTCCTCCTTGCATTCATGTGGGTTTCCTCTGGGTGCTCCTGTTTTCCCCCACATAACAAAGACATGCATCTGGATCATTTCTCCCCAGGCCTCCACTGAAATATGGCTTTGTTCCAAGTCAAAAATTCCATTCATATTCTTTAATTTCTAGGAGGTTATTAACATCACCACCTCTCATAGATGTATGCACCATATTCATCACTCTAAATTTAAACTTGTGGGTATCACCGTTAACTTTAATGTGTTTAAATAATGCATTCTTTTATTACTTCTCTTAATTTCAGATTTATGTTCTATAATGAGTTCTTTTAGTTTTCTTGTAGTCTTCCCCACATAAAACAAGGGACACTGAGTACAGGTAGCCAAATAAACCACATTTACACTAGCACAATTGGCTGTGACCTTAAAGGTATACACTCTTTCTGTAACTGATGGATAAAGGTCTCACTGCCTTTACCAAAAATGTCAATGCAACATGTGCAACCCAGACAACCAAACGTACCAAACCTCATATTAATTTGGGGGTTACACCTACCAATAAAATCCTTAAAACATAATTTATTTTTCAAAGTTCTCATATTTCTATATGAGAAATAGGGTCTGGGTCCCAACGTGTTTTTGACTTCTGGTGATGCCATCAAAACAACCCAATTTTTTTCTATAATATGTTTAACAGAATGAGTTTTGGCATTAAAGGTTGTTACATATCTAATTCTAGCTGTGTCCAATCTATCTTTCTCCAAATCCATATTAGACACTTCAGCCATTGTAAAATAGGTCTAGGCAACGTGTCTCTATCCTTTATAGTTTTATCCCTCAACTCTGAAACTAATTCTGAGTCATAACCACAATTCAAAAGTCATTTCGCATTTCCTTGAGTTGTTTCAAAAATATAGAATCATCAGTGTTAAGTCTACTGACTCTACTAAACTGTGCCATTACTATCCCCTTAAAACATGAGGGGCATGCATACTGCTCTTATGTATATATCTGCCAGCATGTACGTCCTTTTTGTGTATGCTAGGATGTATTGTACCCTCATTCAATTCTACCTGTAAATCTAGGAATGTTACAATACTATCTGAATACTCCATTTTAAATTTCAAAAAGCTAGTTGTACCATTTAAATAATTAACATAGTTACATAATTCATCAGATGTTCCCTTCCAAATAAGTACACAATCATCTACAAATCATTGATAAAAACAAACATTATGATTTAAAATATTGAAGCCACTGCATACATATTTTGTTTCCCACTGATGGAGTACTATGTTAGCGTATGTATTGGTGACCGATGTCCCCATCTCTACGCCTGTTAATTGTAAATAAAATTGATTATTAAACAAAAAAATGGTAGATAAAACCAACTTTAGCAAGGAACAGATGTTCTCTACTTGTCTAGCTGGTAAAGAAGCCTGCGTGGTCAAAAATCCCTAATGGACTCAATCCCATGGTCATTGGGTATGACCGTAAACAAAGATGAAATATCCAGGGTCACAAACAAATAATCACCCTGGTGTAACTTACTAGTATGTAGACCTTTATGCCAATTCCTTAACTTAATAATAAAATCAGTAGTATTCTTCAAAACATTCTTACAATTTGATAGAAAATGGTGCAGTTGCTTCTGTAGATATATAGAGATAGGCTCAGTTATCCAGCCATTGCTAGATACTACGGGTCTCATGGGGGGTTGTTCCAGTGATTTTTGTATCTTTGGTAGCCCATAAAGTTGTGGAATAACTGGGCATGGGACCATGAAAAAATGAAAAAAATCCAGATCAATGTTGCCATTGATCTGTAATTCATAGATCTGCATATTCACACTACTTATACATTTCTTGACATCCATCGGTGTAATACACTTAAAAGCATTTTCATCCTCTAGCAAAACAAGCATTGATTGCACATATTTTTCACCGTCCATAATTACCACTGAACCCCCTTTATCTGCTTGCTTGATTAATATAGTGTCAGTTTCTAGCATCCTTAAAGCTAAAAATTCTTCATAACTCCAATTATAAGATTTCTTCTTACTATAGTCAGAATACAACTTCCTAAAATCAATCTCACATAAGTCATGAAATGCAGTTAGGACAGGTAAACTTAGTGGTGTAAATGTACTTCTTCATTTACAGCACATAGATGAATTAGAGGCAGAATCTTTAAATAGTTTTAAATTAACATTCCTTACAAACTCTTTTAGATCAGTTAATACAGCCACAAGATCGTCAGTTGCTGTAGGTATAAAATTAAGTCCCTTCCGTAATAAGGATATACGTGGTGCCTCTAAGGCAATGCTAGATAAATTCACAATACCTTGTATTATCATCAGATTATTTTCCCTTGGCCCATTGGACTCTCGTTCTTCCACTTGGTTCCACTCAAAGACTGTCTCTGTAGAGATTTGCCTCTCGACGTGCTTCGTTCCTGTACTTTTTCCGGATGGTCCAGCTGAAACACTTTTGTGAAACGTTTAAAATCAGCTGTTGACTTTTTCTGCGTTCTTTTCCATTTTCATTTTCAAATCCCATTGCTTCATTCATAGCATGCACTGAAGCACCAACATCCAATGATGATGCAAGAGAAGCAGAGATAGTAGGTGTGGCTTTAGACAAGTCAGGTGGTACGATAGGAGGATCAGTAGGCATCACGTCACTGGTATTCGTGACTGCAGGTCAAAATTCAGTAAAATCATCCAGCTGATCTAAAAATTTACATGGACCATCAGTCTTTTTTTAAATTATTAATGGAGTCTTGTCTTGTTGGGCCAGGAAAAGATATGGCCCTTCTGGAAGTCCCCAATATCCCTCATTAGCTTACGTTTTTTCGTTGCCTCGAGCCTATCATCCAATGCTCGTAATCTGTCAAGCATCTGTTGATAGATATTAAGCATATTATTAAACACGGCATTGCCATTAGACTATTCTCCATATTATTGATCTCATCTTTGAAAAATAGTCATCCATTAAAGACATATAGTCAAGGCTCAATTTGAGGTTGAGCTATTGCCAACGCTTAAGCAAATCCAGATAAGCGTTGCCATATGAAGGCATTTTTAAGATTCTTAAGCCTCGTGGGACAATACCTAAGTCCAAATAAGCCAAAAAACTAAAGTGCTGCCATTGGAGGATTTTGTAAGCACCCACTTTTCTTTCTAACAACTCCAAATTCTTATTAAAATTCATTGTAGTCTCTGGAACTACGGAAGTAGAAATGCGAATAGCTCTGATACCAGGTATCAATTTAAGCAGTGGGTTAGTCTCCTTCGCTAGAAGGGACTTAACTGAGTTTGTAGTTTCCATTAATATGAATAAACTGGCCATATCTTTTCCTGGCCCAAACAAGACTCTATTAATAATTTAAAAAAGACTTATGGTCCACGTAAATTTTTAGATCAACTGGATGATTTTACTGAATTTAGACCTGCAGTCATGAATACCAGTGAAGTGATGCCTACTGATCCTCCTATCATACCACCTGACTCATCAAAAGCCACACCTACTATCTCTGCTTCTCTTCCACCGTCTAAGCCGTTGGATGTTGGTGCTTCAGTGCACGCTATGAATGAAGCAATGGGATTTGAAAATGAAAATGGAAAAGAATGCAGAAAGAGTCAACAGCTGATTTTAAATGTTTCACAGAAGCGTTTTCAGCTGGACCATCCGGAAAAAGTACAGGAATGGATCATGTTGAGAGGCAGATCTCTACAGAGACAGTCTTCAAGTGGAACCAAGCAGAAGAACGAGAGTCCAATGGGCCAAGGGAAAATAATCCAACGATAATACAAGGTACTGTGAATTTATCTAGCATTGCCTTAGAGGCACCGCATATATCCTTATTACGGAAGCAACTTAATTGTATACCTACGGCAACCGACGATCTTGTGGCTGTATTAACTGATCTAAAACAGTTTGTAAGGAACGTTAATTTAAAAATATTATTTAAAGATTCTGCCTCTAATTCATCTATGTGCTGTAAACAAAGAAGTACATTTATACCGCTAAGTTTACCTGTCCTTACTGCATTTCATGACTTATGTGAGATTGATTTTAGAAAGTTGTATTCTGACTATAGTAAGAAAAAATCTTATAATTTGAGTTATGAAGATTTTTTAGCTTTAAGGATGCTAGAAACTGACAACACTACAGTAATCAAGCAAGCAGATAAAGGGGGTTCAGTGGTAATTATGGACCATGAAAAATATGTGCAAGCCATGTTTGTTTTGCTAGAGGATGAAAATGCTTTTAAGCGTATTACACCGATGGATGTCAAGAAATGTATAGATAGTGTGAATAAGCTGATCTATGAATTACAGATCAATGGCGACATTGATCTGGATCATTTTCATTTTTTTCACGGTCCCATGTCCAGCTATTCCACAATGGGCTACCAAAGATACACAAATCACTGGAAACAACCCCCCATGAGATCCATAGTATCTGGCAATGGCTGGATAACTGAGCCTATTTCTGTATATCTGCAGAAGCAACTGCACCATCTTCTATCAAATTGTATGAATGTTTTGAAGAATACTACTGATTTTATTATTAAGTTAAGGAATTGGTATAAAAGTCTACATACTAGTGAGTTACACCAGGGTGATTATTTATTTGTGATCCTGGATATTTCATCTTTGTTTACGGTCATACCCAATGACCATGGGATTGAGTCCGTTAGGGAGTTTTTGACCATGCAGGCTTCTTTACCAGCTAGACAAGTAAAGAACATCTGTTCCTTGTTAGAGTTGGTTTTAACTACCAATTTTTTTTGTTTAATAATCAATTTTATTTACAATTAACAGGCGTAGCGTTGGGGATATTGGTCGCCAGTACATACACTAACATAGTACTCCATCAGTGGGAAACAAAATATGTATGCAGTGACTTCAATATTTTAAATCATAATATATATTTTCATCAATGATTTGCAGATGATTGTTTCCTTATTTGGAAGGGAACATCTGATGCATTATGTAACTATGTTAATTATTTAAATGGTACAACTAGCTTTTTGAAATTTAAAATGGAGTATTCAGATAGTATTGTAACGTTCCTAGATTTACAGGTAGAATTGAAAGGGGGTACAATACATCCTAGCATACACAAAAAGGATGTACATGCTGGCAGATATATACATAAGAGTAGTATGCATGCCCCTCATGTTTTTAAGGGGATAGTAACGGCACAGTTTAGTAGAGTCAGTGGACTTAACACTGATGATTCTATATTCTTGAAACAACTCGAGAAAATGCAAATTGACTTTTTGAATTGCGGTTATGACTCAGAATTAGTTTCAGAGTTGAGGGATAAAACTATAAAGGATAGAGACACATTGCTTAGACCTATTTTTATAATCGTCGAAGTGTCTAATATGGATTTGGAGAAAGATAGATTGGACACAGCTAGAATTAGATATGTAACAACCTTCAATGCCAAAACTCATTCTGTTAAACATATTATAGAAATAAATTGGGTTGTTTTGATGATGTCACCAGAAGTCAAAAACATGTTGGGACCCAGACCCTATTTCCCATATAGAAATATGAGAACTTTGAAAAATGAATTATGTTTTAAGGATTTTATTGGTAGGCGTAACCCTCAAATTAATATGAGGTTTGGTATGTTTGGTTGTCTGGGTTGCACATGTTGCATTGATATTTTTGGTAAAGGCAGTGAGACCTTTATTTTATTTTATTTTTATTTATTTTACATTTGTTAACCGGGAGGATCCGACTGGATATATGTCCATTTTCAGCGGAGGCCCGGGGAGAAAAGCTCCAGACAAAACAATACATCAAGTCACAGAAAAAACAAATATTGGTTAAGTAATACAGGTAAGGTTTAGTTTTCAATAATCAAATCAAAGTAAGGTTAGTAATTATAATATATACATTCTATGATTCAGTAGATATCCTTGAAGCCCCAAGACTGGGAAACAATGTAAGTAGAGAGAGATAGCTAGCCCGGATTAAGACAGTAGCAGTCTATCCTGTTACAGAAAGAGTGTATACCTTTAAGGTCACAGCCAATTGTGCTAGTGTAAATGTGGTTTATCTGGCTGCTTGTACTCAGTGCCCCTCATTTTATGTGGGAAGACTACAAGAAAACTAAAAGAATGCATTATAGAACATAAATCTGAAATTAGGAGAAGTAATGAAAAGAATGCATTATTTAAACACATTAAAATTAATGGTGATACCTACAAGTTTAAATTTACAGTGATGGACATGATGCATACATCTGTGAGAGGTGGTGATGTTAATAACCTCTTAGAAATTAAAGAATATGAATGGATATTGACATTAGCTGCTGACCATTTGCCTGGTGTTAATACTGCTGTGACTTTGAAACCAATCCTAGTTAAATTACAACATACTAAATTTTGAAGTTTTCTATTTATTATTTATTTATTTCTATTAACTTTTTTATACAATTTTATATGTATTTTACAGATATTTAAAGTGTTATGATTATATACACTGAACCTAGATTGTATACCATCATATAGTTGGCTGGCTGTGACCATGTGATGAGTTTGGCTCTTATTTAAATTTGATTGCTTCAATGTTGAACTGTTCTAGTATTGAAAAAAATATGTAGATCCGAAAGCTTTGCTGTTTGTTACATTAAAGTTTCTTTTCAACATTGGTGTTTCTTATATGATATAGCCTTCTCCGTTTTACAGCAGGAACTCAATTTTTTTAATCAGTTTAAATATGAGCCAACAATGGTTCACAAGATAGATTTTTTGTTTTAACTCAGTGGAAAATTATAATATACATACCAAGTCTTGAAACTTTTTTATCTCCCTTCTAAGCTAAGTTAGATTTATATATTTTTCCTTATATTTTATGCAGTTTCTATTCATTTAGTTTGTCATTATACAACAATTTTATTTTTCTAAACAAGAAAGCTTTCCTTGAATTTCTTTAGATAATATCTCTTACCTCCTCAATGTTATTAACTGAAATGTAATGTTTGGTTTCATTATGCAACTGCTCTTGAAAGTTCTTCAGTTAATCATATAGGCAGGAATTTTATTAATGATTATAATTTCATTTAAGAAACTATTAAAATTGAAGAATATGATTAAATATAGGGTGTTGCATCAATTTTACCTTTTTCTAATTTACTACTGAATTCTTGGAAACAGAAATTCTACCCATTATAGTCTGTGTCCTAAATATAAATAAATAAATGGCAGGAGCGGTGGTGCAGCAGTAGCATTGCTGCCCCTCAGCAAAAGGTTCTCTGGTTCAATTTTTGGCTGACGTGCCTTCTGTGTGGAGTCTGCATGTCCTCCTTGCATTCATGTGGGTTTCCTCTGGGTGCTCCTGTTTTCCCCCACATAACAAAGACATGCATCTGGATCATTTCTCCCCAGGCCTCCACTGAAATATGGCTTTGTTCCAAGTCAGACTTTTCTGGTAAAGGAATGTTAAATAAATGGATAAATAAAAATATAAAGATTTAGGTTCAATAAATTCACTGATGTCTTTAAAATTCAGTGACTCAGTCCTTTTTCTAAGTGTTTTTCTTGATGCTGAATGTCTAGAATCGTTATTTGCACTAACGTCTTCTTTTACTCAGAATAGAATTAAAATTTCATCTTAAGATATATCTTTCTTTCATGTTGTTCAATAATATTTCTAAATTTTGTTTAGCAAATATAGTCTCCTTGTCCTGGTATTCAACACATATTTGCTAACCAACACAATGCAGGAGAGCAAAACAAGGCTTTAAATCAACTGGAACATGCACTAAATGCAGTAGCCAGTAACGTGTTAAATCCAGACACAGCGAGCAATAATCCACAAACGTATAAACTCCAAGCACAAATTGATTTATTAAAGAAACATAAATTGGAAAGCGCTTTCACCCAAAAAGGGTTTTATCAAGCCATAGACAAATAGTAAAAAGGTGCATTCTTTTAAACCATTTTAAAAGACATCACAATGACATGATTTCCTTTCATAACTCATTAACCCATTAAAGCAGCTCAAACATAAAATAAAACATACATATCTCAATACCTCAAAATAAATTGTTAAGCTCTATATGGTAAGAGGTTATGTGAGCTGTAATAGATAGAAATAGCAGGATTGATGGGTATAAAGTTATCATATTGCTTACCACTAATGTTTCAGATATGTCTAACTTAAAGTAATATTGTTATGGGCGGGTAGAAATAATTGTTAGTTGTAACTGAGTTTTGATAAAAGGGGGATTTAAAACTATTCTTTTGTCTGGTTATTACTTATTACATTAACCAATGTAAAGTAGCAGGTAGTTAAGCAAGTGGAGTGTGATATATGTGAGTTAATGAGATACAATTTAGTTGGATAATTGGAATCATATAAATTTGGATTTATCTTAGCTGTAATAGGACTGATTGCTTTACTTCAGAGGGGTGGCTATTTGGGAATAAGTTTAGGCATAGCAGGAGTGGCTGGGAAATGGGGTAGGGTAAGGGAATGGAGAAAGCCCGAGCACAGCAAGGGTGAATGGAGCGAGTAGAGCTAGTCAGTGTGCTTATGACCAGAAATAACAATCAACAAAATGGTCTGGGTTGAAGGTAGGTAGGAAGTTAAAGTCCCTTGGTGATTTTTATTTTTAAAGTATGTAGATTTTACTTATTTGTAAACAACATTCTGGGGAAATCATAAGGGACTGCAGCAATCACAAAACAGCTATAGGGTAATTTTGTTTTTCTTAGTATTATACACTAGCAACAGCTATAAGGAGATACGCTACATCATCATCATCTTCTTTCCGCTGTTCCAGTTAGGGGTCACCACAGCAGATCACCTGTTTCCATTTCTTCCTGTCTTCTGCATCTTGCTCTGTCACACCAACCACCTGCATGTCCTCTCTCACCACATCCATAAACCTTATCTTAGGCCTTCCTCTTTTCCTGTTACCTGGTAGCTTCATCCTTAGCATCTTTTTCCCAATACACTCAGCATCCCTCCTCAGCACATGTCCAAACCAACATAATTGTGCCTCTCTGGATTTGTCTCCAAACCTTCCAACCTGGGCTGACCCTCTAATATACTTATTCCTAATCCTGTCCACCCTCGTCACACCCAGTGCAAATCTTAACATCTTTAATTCTGCCACATTAAGCTCAAACTCCTGCTTTTTTGTCAATGCCACTCGCTACAGCTATAGGTAATTAACTTGCTATTTTACCCAACAACAAAGGGAAGATAAATATACTTAGAGCTTATCACATTTTGGATAGGTAGTAAATAAAACAGAAACTGCTTGACATTGTCCCTGGTAGTGTGCTCTCCAAATACTCTAATAACAAGTCAGTTAATTAATCAGCATCTGGACCATGAGCTACATTAATTTTTTGATGGTGTAAGTTTTTTCTTCCTGCACTTTGCAGTTCCCAGTTGTTGAGTGGATTCACTGAGTACAGTTAAAGGAAATTACAGCTGAAATACTGGATATTTTTCAGGGATAGTTGCTAGAGTTAGTTGTAGAATAACAGGTGTGTTGTACCTTTAAGAAGCATTTCCAAAATCTGTGTGTGCATATAAATACAAAGCATGTGTTAGCTTCAGTGCTATTTTGATGGTACAGCCAGAATGTTAACATCCATGTGCATGATAGCTAATCTATTTATAAGTTAAAATGACTTAACCTAATTTATGATGTGTTTGGATACAATAATGCTGCTTGAACAAGAACCTGTGATGCTCGCCTGTTTTATCCTGACCTGGTGAGTGACATGGTGTCAGAAGTGGGATGGTAAAGACTATTCTTCAGAACCATGAGGTGCAGAGGTAATAGCGAAGTCAAACTAAAAGAACCGAGAGCAAAAAAGGGCCAGAAAAAAGTCAAAGATAAAGAGAATACACACAAATTATTTATTTATTGAAAGAGGTTAAACAGAGCATTACAAGGGCACAAAACATATTGTTAAGCAAACAAATAGCACAGAAATATTTATTAAGCAAACGAGAAGTAGAAATGAGCTCATTAATCAGATGAAATGTTTGAAACCAAGTCACTTGATAAAACAAGCTTTAGAAAAGTACATAAATGATTCAGAATTATCTCAGAGTTGTAAAACAAGCATGTTTAAAGTAAAATGAGCATGTTTCCAGCTAAAATGAACACAAGAAAGTATAATGGGTGTGAAAAGAGATTAAATGAGCAAAACAAAAATAGCAAAAGGGCATAAAAGGCACATTAAGACATTTAATGAGAAAAATGACTATAATAGAAAGGGCAGAAAAGGGAACATTAAGTATAAATAAAACAAAGATGACTGCATGTGTTTTGGGTGAATTACTGTGTTTGGTGAAAATTGCTACTTTGCATTGATTGAAACTTTGAATGGCATAACTATTGTTGTTCAAAGTATATCAAAGTGTGTAAAAGTGCTTACAGTGTGTGATTATTACTGTGCATTAATTCCAAAGAGTTTGTTGTGTGCAAAGTGCAACTATTTTGTGATGTGCAGTCAGCTGAAGCCATTTTGAACGTTTCTTGTACCTGGGTGTGTCTGTTCACAGAGTGCCACCATTACAGAGTGTCTCTTGCACTATACAGAGTTGTTTGGCAAAATGCAGCTATTTTGGGGAAATTCCAGTGTGCTGTGAACTGTTTATTCACAAAGTGCCATTACGTCAAAAAAGTTTATTTGCAAATTGCCATTACTTTGAAACAGTTTATTCGTAAAGTGCCATTGCTTTGAGATAGTGTATTTGCAAAGTACAATTGCTTTGAAATGTTTCTTGCCCTCACTTTCTATTGCTCAGCTTATTTGCACTGTGCAGTTGTTCAAAATGTTTCTTAAAATGGTGATAAATATCTTTAGCATTAAAGCGATTAAAAGACAAAGGCTCGTACAGTAAAATAATGATTTTATAGATTTGTACTAGGCTAACTGCCCTTGCGAGCCATTTTAAGCCTAGACAATTATCCCTTGTGAGACTCAAACCCTGCACCTTGTGTTTGTAAGGCAAACAGCTCAACCATTAGGCCACCCTCCCAACCCATGGTAAAGGGATGGTAAATGACTTTAGTATTATTGTCTTTACAAGATAAATGGGTTGCATAGTAAAATAATTCCAAGGCAAGTGGGTTTTACAGTAAAGATCTTTCAAACTATTGCAGTACCCAGGAAACTTATTTTGTGAAATTCAATTATACAAAGGGTCATTATGTTTTTACAAGTACTGGCATACATTTTAATCACATGTATACGTATATGTACAGGTGTGTTTTTGTGCATATTTGCAAGAGTTTTCACTGAGATATGTCAATATAGCAGATGGATTTTGCAAGCCACAACCACTTGTGCTTGATCAGAATATTATGGAGAATTGGAGAATATTTGCATTAGAATATGATATATTTATACAAGCAGCTTACTCTGATAGAGATGCACATACCAGGGCATTCATTTTGCTGAACCTAGCAGGGTCAGAAGCCACTGAAAGGGAGTGTTCATTTGTCTATGCACCAGCAGTGTATGAAGGTGAAGGAGAAACTCGTTGTGTTGTTGTGCAGGCTACATCAAGGGAAGACCCCAAGTGTTTAAAGCACAAATTCACAGAAATGTGTAAACCCCAGACTAATGTTACACTAGGGAGGCATTTGTTTTACATGAGAGATCAAAGGAAGGGGAAACTTTTGCAGCTTATATTGCTGATCTGAGAAACAGGGCTAAAACTTGTGGATTTGGAGATTTAAAGGATGAATTGATAAAGGACAGACTCATGTGCAGTATTAATACTGCTGCTGTGATAAAGATTTTGCTTTGTGACAGTGCTTTAACACTGAGTAAAGCCACTGAGATTTGTCAGACTCATGAAGTTACAGAAAAGCACACAAATATGCTTGCTAGTGATAAGAGCGCTGATTCAGTTGGCTCCAGAACTCATGTAGACAGCATGCAAGATGTGACAGTCAAAGGCAGGCCTAAGCATGTGGCAGCAGCAGCCCTTGTAGGACTTCCAGGTAAAACCTGTAGTCTTCTGGCACATTCCAAGAATTGTTCAGTTAAAGGAACATGCTCAGTGCAAAACCAATGGTACCTAGTACAAAACAGACGGTGCTCAGTGCAGCATAAGAGTGAATCAGCAAAACCCGAATCAAGCTTTATTATTAACTGCCGCAATTGTGGTGCCAGCCATGAGTCCAGAAGAGAAAAGTGCATGGCATTTGGTCAGCAATGTCATAAGTGTAAAAAATTGAGCCATTTTCAAAGATTTTATAAATCAAGTAAGACTCACACAGTTGCAAAGAAGGTTCATTTCAAAAAGCAAGTTAATTAAATAGACCTGCAACTGTCTGCTTTCTATGTAGATGGTGTATCAGTAATTGGTGAAAAGACTGATGCAGTAGATTTATTGACAAGAAATGAAGTGTTTTGTACTGTCAAGATCAAAAACAAATCCACCGAGCTTAAAGTAGACACTGGTTCAAAGTGTAATTTCATGTCTGCAGATATTTTTGCAATGGTCAGAGCAGGTGAACAACTAAATGTGACTAGTTGTGCAAAACAGGTGAAGAAATTCAAGCCGAAGGCTCAGTAGTAGTTTTATGTTATGTGGCTAAGAGCTGTTATAGCCTATTGTTCTATGTGGTTCGAAGACCTGTGCAGGCATTATTAGGTCTCAGAGACAGTCTGAAAATGAATCTGCTTTCTTTTACCAAAGAAGTTTATTAGATAAGCACATGTCTTAGTTCCAGCTTCACCAGTACTATTTTACCAGAGTATGCTGATGTTTTTTTATGACAGATTAGGCAAGCTTCCAGTTGTGCATTCCATGAAATTAGACCCAGAAATCAGTCCAGTGGTCAGACTAGTAAGAAGAGTTCTGATAGCTATGCAGCATAAGATCAAAGCTCAGTTGGACAAAATGGTGCAATAAGGTGTAATTTGTCCAGTTACAGAACCTGCCGAATGGATATCGTCCATGGTAACAGTTCATAAAAAAGGCTCAGATGAAATCAGAATATGTATTGACCCAAGAGATTTGAATAAGGCATTGAAGAGACTGCATCATCTCATGTGTACTGTCAAAGAGGTTGCAGTCTTGATACTGAATACCACTGTTTTTTCTGTCTTAGATGCAAAGAGTTTGTTTTGGAAGTGATGCTTGATTGCAAATCTTCATTACTGACTATATTCAGTACCCTATGTGGAAGATATAGATTCCTCAGAATGCCATTTATAATAAATTCTGCAATGAAGTCTTCCAGCGTGCAATGGAGCAAATTTTTTTGGCTATCCTTGTGCCATAATAGCACATGATATATTGGTCAGAGGCAATGGTAAGGTAGAGCATGACAGAAATCTTGAAAGAATTGTAGACAGAGCATGTGAAGTGAACTTGAAGCTCAATCCTCTAAAGTGCAAATTCAGACTACCAGAAGTTACATATGAAGGTCATTTGTTTACAACTATAGGCTTGAGACCAGACCCATCCAAGCAAACAAACATTCTTGAGATGCCAACACCAGATAACGTGCAAGCTCTGCAATGTTTTTTTGATATAGTCCAGGGCTTTTTTTGGGCCGGTAATTGCCAGTATGGCATACTGAAACCTCTGCTGCCTTGTTTCTTTAAAAAAAAAAAAAAAAAAAAACTTTCTTTTTTAAGGGCATTCTTCTTTAAAAATGCCCTTTGTGTCGAGTTGCACAGACGCAGAAGACCTTTGCCAGAAGACTACAGGTTTTACCTGGAAGTCCCACAGAGGCTACTGCTGCCACATGCTTAGGCCTGCTTTTGGGTGATGTGTGACTGATCGTTTACATCTTCTAGGTCCGTGTGCATGGAATTTGAATTCCTGAAGAAGTTTGGACTGTGGACCATGACCAGACAAGTGAGTGGTAGGTGTGGATGTGTTTAAGTTTTTAAGAGGAGAGCGTGTGTGTGTGCATGTGTGCAAGAAATAGGTAGGCAAGTGTGTGTGTGTGTGTGTGTGTGTGTGTGTGTGTGTGTGTGTGTGTGTGTGTGTGTGTGTGTGTGTGTGTGTGTGTATAAGAAGTAGATATAATTAAGGGGTATACTGAGTTAGTAGACATTTTTTTTCTTTTTTTTATATATCTGGGATAAAAATGATTCATATATCTTGTTTTTCTACTTATTTTGCATTTACTGGTTGAAATCCAATGTAGGTACCATAATTTCTAGCCATATAGATTCTTTGTTCTGATGTTTATGTTGGCTAGTTTGCTGTCTTGTTAATCTGTTACTGTTGGAGACATTCTGAGTATTTTGTGACGATAGATTTTTAGCAGCTGGCATTGCCATATTCTACTGTGATGGGAAATTCGGTGGATTTTTATTAAAATACATTTTTGGCCTGATAATCTTTATTGATTACTTTCCAAAAACAGTTGAGTTTATACTGTTCATTGTTTTGCAAAGTTGTAAACTATTCTTCTTTTGCTTGCTTGATATAGATCAGACATTTATTTCTGGCTTCTTTGTACTTATTTAGTGATTTTATATGTTTTGTGGCTTTGTATTTATTATATGCATTTTCATATATTCCCTTGTCTCGCTTATCCCAGGTAATGTTGAGATTTTAGCTTTGATGCTTCCATTTGATGCATTTTTCATCAATGCTAGCACGCTTATTCAATATTCAAAGAGATTTGTCAATGTTGTTTTTTGCGGCTTAGGAATAAACATTTGATCTGTATTTTGAAATATGAAGGTGTTCAGATTCCTTATAGTTACAGTTCTGACACTGCTAGATGGTGATGTGTAGAAAGGGTTATGATCACAGAGTCTTTTTAGTAAGACTTCACTGCATATCTAGTTATACGGATGCTTTGTAAAGATAAAGTTAAGTATATTTTATGTGTATGTGTGTGTGTGTTTTTTTTTCTTTTTATAGGATTTTCTCAGATTGGGGTAGTAATAAGTTGCATGAATCCAAAAGAGCAAATTTCATAATCAAGGTTGTCTTTTAGGTTAGCATTACAAAAACACTGAAGTCTTACAAGATATATAATATAGTTCATTGACACAGTTATCATGAAACCAGTGTAGAATTTCTGTTAGGAATAATGATGTTTTATATGGTTTCAGGCAGATACAACTTAGTGTACCTGCTCGATGTCACCAATGGTTATAGTTATTAGTACAAATTTCCTTCCATTAATCATTGACAGCTATTTTGGATGGAGTTTAGAGCTTATACTATTCTATATGAGTAGAAGGAACTCCTTGTTCATAGGCTCATAGATTATTACTAGGCTGACTGCCCTTGTGGGTAATTTTAAGCCTAGCCAACTACCGCATGTCAGAATCAAACCCTGCACCTTGTGTTTGCAAGGTAAATACCTTAACCATTATGCCAACCTCCAACCCTTAGTTCAAACTGTGGTCTTTTCTATAAATGGTATAATCTGGAAAGGCAAAGTCCTTGTTTTGTATGTATAGCTGTAGTCATATTTTTATAATTTCTACAAATGTGGCATTAGGTGACTGATCCTTGCTTGAAATTCAGCATATAACATATGCTGCAGAAATTTGTATAGAACATTTTTATTCCTTTTGTTACTGTAAGACATTATATGGGGTTTGCTGATGCCATTGGCAGCTTGGCAGTAATGGTACGGGTTCTTTTTCAATTTCACCTGTGCAGAGTAGCAGTATTTGATTTAAAGTGAATTCACCTGGGTCATGTTGTTAGTTTTGTATCTAAGGTGTGAGAGGTGGGTAAATAAAAGCTGTTTTTTTTCTGCTTTGGTGCTGATAACAGGTGCACATTTTAAGGTAAAAGTTATCTAGTTGGATGAAGTGGTGGTACATGTTTTTCTTTAAGTTATTGCTGTTGCAGATTTTAACTGAACTGGACACGTTTGATATTCTGTCTGCTACAATAGTCACATATCAATGTGTCATTATAGTAATAAAAGCTGTCATGGTATCATTTCTTACTTCATTGTTTGTAGACATTATTGTTAAAATAGTGCAAATTTTTAATACAAAACTTGCAGACAATATTTTTAAAATAGTGCAAGTTTTTAATACAAGATTCTTTTTGTTGTTGTTGTTGTTGTTGTGGAAATACTGTATTGCGTTGCCTGGATCTATTATCAGACCTTATGATCTATTATCAGACCTTGTGATTGTGATCTAGGCATGGATGTCATCATGCCTACACTACTGTAGTATCCTTAGCATCTGTTTTGTCAGATGGGATCTGGCATCACTACGGTGAGCAGAGAATTCCACTGGAAGGCTGTTAGCCAAGGCAACCAGTAACTTTGCTGCAGGATTGCAATGGCTACCAGTCATTGTCAGGTTTCTCTTAAAGATTCTTGTGCTTACCAGACCTATACAGACTGGGTTCTGCTTCTGTATAAATGCTGCTGATGCATTCCCTGACAAGGGCCCTTGCACTCTTAGACGAATTACAGTTGGTTACTCTGAGTACTCACCTGGAAATGTCTTGGTCTGGATCTCTCTAGAATCACCTACTTTCTGATATAGGAATGCAACAATCCCTGATTTGGGTGTACAACTTGCAGATCTCCTTTAAGAAATTCCTAAAGTTTTAGCTATTTAGGACTGTTTTGTATCCAATTATGAGGTCTGATTTTATATTTAATAACTAATTTTAATTACTGCTTATTACTTATATTGTAGACATGACAAGTCAATTATACTGTGATTTGCTTTTATCTCTAAATTGCTTTGATTTAAAATATTTAAATATTCAAGCAACATAAATAAAACAATGTACTAAGAATGTTCTGTGATTGTATTATGGTATACAGGATTGTGTATTTCATTTAAACTAATAAAAGATTCATATTTAGAGACAGGCTTAAGGAAAGAACAGTATGTGAATCTATATTCTGCAGTTCCATAATCAGCACCAGTCAAGCCTGCTGAAGAACGTCATCCAGTCATCCTGGTTTTCATTAAAAACAACTTGGTAATACATGGTGAATGTAACTGAAATAGAAATAAGTCACTACACAAGCCAGTCCAGTCTTTATTATCAAGTACTTATAGTCTGCATAGCCTGGTGCATGATAGGTCTGTGTGCATGTTTATGTATAAGAAGTAGGTAGGTCTGTATGTGTGCTTCTGTGTGTGTGAGTGAGTGAAATGTTGAGATTTTCGCAGAAAGTCAAGATTTTAGTCTCACATCCATGGTCTGTTTCTCATAAAACTGTGTTTTTCTGGCAATCCCTGGCAAATCATTGAGGATTAAGATAGCAAATAATGGCAGACATTTGAGCTTTAGACTTCATGACCTTCAAAAAGTTCATACTAATGCAAAATTTGTTATTCTATCAACTTTCTAAGTTTGTAAGAGCAATATTTAAAAGGTGTCCCTGCCCCCTCCCATTATGTGTGTCTTTGTCCAGGTTTCTTGCTCTGAAAGGTTGAGAGGTATGGGGGAGGGTATAAAAGGGAGGTAGGGGTATGTGTGTGTAATACCTCTCAACTGTAAAGATTTTCACAGAATGTCAAGATTTTTGCCTTATATTTTTGGTCTGTTCCTCATAAAAATTGTCTTTTTTTTGAGAAATTACCTGAATGATCTAAGGATTAAAGTTACTAACTAATGGAATGCATCTGAGTTTAGTTTCAGACTTCATATCTTTTAGAAAATGCATTCTAACACAAATTTATTTTAGCAACTTTCTGAATTTATAAGAGCAATATTTAAAATGTGTCCCTAGTTTTGGGCCTTTGTCCCCCCATTATGATAGGCTTTGCCCAGACTTCTTGTGCTAAGAGGTTGAGAGGTATGGTGTGTGTGTGTGTGTGTGTGTGTGTGTGTGTGTGTGTGTGTGTGTGTGTGTGTGTGTAAGAGATAGGTAGCATACCCCTCAGTTGCCCAGATATTTGCAGAATGTCCAGACTTTTGCCCCATAATTTAGTTTTTTCCTCATAAAAAGATTGAAGTTGCTAAATAATGACAGATATTTGAGATTTAGACTTCATATCCTTTAGAAAACTGCATACTAACACAAATCCTGTTATTCTATCAATTTTCTAAGCTCATAAGAGAAATATTTACTATCTATTCCTATTTATTTTAGACGTTGTCCACATTTCATGCATTAAAAGGTTGAGGTATGTGTGAAACAATTAAATGCCCTACTTAGGGTTAGCAGGTGGTTAGTAATTTACTTATGCTCAAGCCCTGTACCTTACCTACAGGAAACAAGAGCCTGAATCCTATATCCAAAATATGCAACTGTTTTGCTTAGCAAATGGTATCACTGTTGTGTGCTTAGAGTTTTAAAGCAGTGTTAGTAGCATAGCAG
This sequence comes from Protopterus annectens, assembly GCF_019279795.1. Lineage (NCBI taxonomy): Eukaryota > Metazoa > Chordata > Ceratodontiformes > Protopteridae > Protopterus > Protopterus annectens. The sequence goes on along the minus strand of NC_056726.1, from coordinate 1,751,353,553 downwards.
GTAGCATTCTTTTGTTTTTCTGCAGAAGGCTGTGGGTTCTATTCCCACAAGATGTAGATGGATTGTTGATAATGTGCTGGATTTTAAAAGGGTGGGGTGCTGCAGTCCTGAGTATGTTCTCCTTTGGATGCCTAGTAACCATGAACCTGTTTTAGTTTGCCATCCATTCCCTATTGCAATATTACCAGCTTTGTAACATAGGCAATTTAGTTTTCAAGGGAGCAGGCAGTGAATTTGTAGATGAAATACTTGAATATAAAAAAATATAAAGTTTTTTGCTAACAGCAACCTTTTCATTTGTTACAGTCAGAGCTCTTTAATATGGAATTATTCAGATGACTTTTACTTCTGCAGAGACTGTGCATATTGACTGATATTGGTGGGTTGTAATGACAGAAGTTGAGTGGCCTTTTATGGTTGAAATGTTCTGAATTGGGCAGTTTTGTCATTATTGGTTCATATGTTTTGTTTTTTTTTTTTTGCTTACTTGCTATAAATTTAAAATGCACTCTAACAAGTGGTGTTGTATTATACAAGAGATACAATTTAATTATTATATATTATAATTTAATACAATCAGGAAGGCGAATCAAAGAAAAATAAGTGGCTATGTTCCTGTACTAACCCCTCATGAGTGCTCTGATACATCACAGTATACCCAAACCACATATCCAACGTCTTCCTGGTGTTTAATCCTTTGTTCCTGCTGACCTGTCTTAACCTTATATCTTGACATAAGTCATACCTATAAATAGTTCTAGCTAAGTTCAAAGCCCAGCTTTTGTTTTCAAGATGTAACAAATTTGTGTGTTCTTATGTATACTACATTTTGTTCACTTTATACTTTATTGATTATTGTAATGTATGCATAAAAAATTACTGTTACTCATGGAGATTTTCTCCCTGGGCCTCTGCTGAAAAAGGACATGTGTCCAGTCGTACTTTTCCGGTAAACAAATGTTAAATAAATAAATAAATAGATAAAATAAATTTTGCATGGTCCTAAAAATGTGTACAAGGGGTCTATTATTTGAAAACAGCCCAAAGGTAAACTTAATCAGCCACTGGCCAGATACATTTTCTTTGAATGTGTGTTTCAATGCTGTTTCAATGAATCTGAGTTTCAAAGTCACAGAAATTTTAATGCTAAGTCTGTTTTCATTGTGAAACTGTATTACTTTGTTTAGCAAATCTCTATCAGAGTTTGTGCTGGACATTTTGAAAGAAAAGTTTTAAATTAAATCCAAATATCTGTAATCATTGTGGAAGTAAAGCAGAAAGCAGTATGCACACTGAGAGTTTCGAACAGTGTTTATGACAACTGGGAAGAAACAACCAAATAATGGGACACTGGAATGGCTGGGTGGGGAGGGGACTGAGGGGGGTTGACATAAATGCAACATATGCGTACCACCACCTCTTTGTTTACCAAAAAAGCACTGGTATGGTCAATTACTTAGGAAAGTTTACACCAGATTTTGGTTAGTTGGCAGCACTTTTGAGAGAGCTCAAATGTAAAAATGTTACTTGGTCATGGCTAGACCAGCACCAGAGAACATATGAAGTTTTTAAACAGAAAACTGCTACCCCCCCAACATTGAGATACTATAATGTCAACAAACCAGTAACTCTTACTTGTGATGCTTCAAATTTTGGTTTAGGTACAGTTATTCTCCAAGAAGGCAAGCCAGTAGCCTATGCATCTAGAACACTTACCCAGACTGAGATGCAATACGCTCAAATTGAGAAAGAACTTTTGGCAATAGTATTTGCAAGTTCCAAGTTTTATGATTATATCTATGGTCAAGAAATCCAGATTGAAACTGATCATCAACCTTTAGACACTATTTTAAAGAAGCCTATGCATTCAGCTCCAGAGAGATTACAAAGAATGATGCTCAAATTGCAAAAGTACAAATTCAAAATGGCCTGTACAAAAGGCAAACTTCTTTATCTGGCTGATACCTTATCCAGAGTGCCTAGAAATACAGCAGAACAGCTTCATGCAGAGAATTTTGACTTTGATGTCATGGAAGTGTGTAATTTTTCTATCCCAAGACCTGATGAGCTACAAGATCATACAATGACTGATCCAGTATTGCAAAAGCTCAGTTACTATATTAGTGTTGGATGGCCGGCAAAGCAATCGAGTGTACCACCAGAAGTGTAATCTTACTTTCCTTACAGAGATGAGTTGTTGATGGAAGATGGCATTATTTTCAAAGGTCCTAAAATTTATTTTCCTGCTTCCTTACAACAAGAATGTATCCAGATTTTGCATCACGGTCACTCGGGTTCTGAATCAAGTAAGAGAAGAGCAAGAGGACTAGTATTTTGGACTTCTCTAGTGCAAGACATTGATAAAGTACTATCTTCCTGTTCGGTATGTAATAGTACTAAAGCGCATTTGCAAAGAGAGCCACTTTATCTAAGTCAAATTCCTGATCTACCTTGGTCAATTGTAACTACTGACACATCTGAGTGGAATAATCAACATTACTTAGTACTGGTAGACTCTTATTCAAATTGGTTTAAGATCGATTTGCTACCTAATCTAACTTCTACTACAGTCATTACTAAGTTGAAACACCATTTCTCAGTCCATGGCACTCCACAGAAATTAATCTCTGACAATGGTACGCAATTTACCAGTCAATTGTTTCAGAAATTTGCTAGAGAATGGGATTTCATACATGTTCCTAGTAGTCCAGAGTATCTGCAATCAGTGGATGCAACAAAAGCCTTTGACAGAGTCAATCAAAAATTCCTCCTTTTTATACTCTGTCAATTTGGATTTCCAGAAGAATACATAACAATAATCAAAACACTCAATAGATCTGAAGAAGCTCTTAGCAGCGAAAGTGCTTATCTGATGGAATAAAGATTTTAAGCCACTAGTGGTTGTGGTTCACTTGCTTGGTCATTACTGGTTTACTACTGAATACTCTGTTACAATACAGTTTTTGGTTTTTGTACCAAAGAGATCAGCGTCGCTCCTTTCTACACTTGTTGGATTTTTATATTTGCTTTTTGAATAGAAGCGTTTACCGGGCAGGAGGCTGTAACATTTTTAATAATCAAAACACTATTTAGTAAGGCAACTACATCATTTTATATTAATAAGAAAACATCTAACCCAATAAAAAGTGTTAATGGCATCAGACAGGGATGCCCACTCTCCCCAAACCTGTTCAATTTCTGTATAGAAGCACTACTTCTAATTAGTCAAAGAACATACCATCACCTTGTTTCAATATCAAAAACCCAAATAAAATATGTAGCCCTTGCAGATGACCTAAATATTTTTTTTCAATACCCTAATACTGATCTTGGCAAAATCTTAATTTCTAAATATTTACTTTCAATACCCTAATATTGATCTTGGTAAAATCTTAGTTTCCATAGACAATTTCTCTCAAGTATCAAACTACCCTAGGAATCCTACAAAGTCAAGTATCTATCCCCTAAACCCCCTAGGCCATAAGGAATTTTATTTTTCAGACACTAATATAAAAGTGGAATATACTTTGAAATATTTAGATATAATCTTTAGTCATACACAATCAGATATGATTAATAACAGCATATTTAAAACTTGGACTAATATAGTCTGCAACATTAGCAAATGAAAAAGCTTAAACTCTCTACTTTTTCGAAGGCCTCAGTTGTCAAAATGAACATACTCCCTAAAATTTTATACCAAATGAATGCCACTTTCATGAAAATTCCAGCTACCTTCTTTAATAAAAATAAAAGTTTGACTAGCAAAATTCATATGGTACCCAAGGAGTACAAGAATTAGTTACAACAAACTAATGCTCCCAAAAGAAAAAGAAGGTCTAACCCTTCCAGACTTACAACTCTACCATGAAATAATTAATTCTAGCTGCATTATTCAAATAGCTAACTACAATCCATTGGGTACTGAATGGGACCCATTACGGATTAAATTATTTCACCAAAATATTATTCCATCTAAAATTAACCCGAAAGCGATTCCCTTCCTAAATCCAGAAACCCTTAAGACATTAAAGATTCATCCAGTTTTAATCAATAAGTGTGAAATTTTCAAGAAACTACTAATATCATTAAAACTAAAAGATGTGATTACTCTTCCACAACCAATACACAACAATCCTGATATAAAACTAGCAAACTCTATGTCAAACTTGGATAAATGTCCATTGATAAAAAATCATACAGTATGGGACTTTTCCCAGTTTCAAAACCCATCAATGGGAAACATGAGGAACATTCTTAAAGCAAGTAATAAATATAATGTGGTAATAAAACAAATCTTATACTTAATTAACAAAACAACTAAGGATATTATTGTAAATGAGCAAGATATAAAGGTAGCACAACAAATTCAAAAGTTGCTCTTATACAAAAAGAAAATGCTCTCAAACACTATTAAATATCAAAATACAATCCTATTTTCAAAGTATTGGGAAGAAAAATGCAGTAACTTGACAGAAAATCATCAGGAATTAACCATTGGAAACACCATAAAACTGACGCCATTTAAGAAAGTAATATGCACTCAGATCATGATCTTCAATAATGCATACCATACACCTGTCCATCTTAACAAATTTCATCCATCTAAGTCATCTTATTGTCCTTTTTGTCCTAATAAAGAAGTTGATATTTAACATATCTTCTGGATCTGCAAAAAAGTTTATAAACTGTGGTGCTCACTGAGATTTCTCTTAGAAAAAAAAACAGGCTACTCAAAATCTACACTATCATGGGAAACAGTGATACTACATATAGTGATACTACATATTTTTAAGAGCAATAATAATAGCCTCACTAAACACATCACTATAATGCTATGTGCCTTATTAAAATTTTACATAGCTAAAAACTGGCTGGACAGATCCAAACTTAACTGGGCAGAATACAAGAACATGGCAAAAAACATGTATTAGCTAAGAAAAGTCAAAAGAACCAAACATATTATCAGAACTATTGTAAAGCTTTAACTGATATTCTATCACGAATGGCAAGGTATGCAAAAATACATAAAGCTATTAAACACTCTCTTCAGTTAAGAGTAGTAACAGCATCAACTAAGGTGACATTTTTGTAAATATGCATATATGGATAGTAGTTTAGATTTTCTGTGTATCACTAAGTTGGTGTTATGCCTCATTGCATTGCCATAATGTATAGGTCAATTGCTTTACTATAGTCATACCTCCTGACTGAACCATAACACAATTATAACTTCATGGTAATCCTCTGTTGTTAACTTTAGCTAAATTGAATTTTTTTATTACAGTGTGTGAACACCTAGTTTAATAACTTGCTCATGTTATGCAAATTGTAACATCAACTTCTATTGTACTGTATATATTTTTGATTTCATATTATGAAAAAATGTAATAAATCCCAAATTTTATGTAACATGATATGGTCACATTTCAAATCCTAGTGTGAAATACACAGCAACTTAAACATAGTTGTATATATGTATCTAGCTTTGCATAACTGCATGATGAAAATCATTTCTATGTAAATTCATTTAATCTATTTTTGCTTATATTTTTTTCATATATATTTTTTCATATATTTTCTATGTAAATTCATTTCTATGTACATTCATTAATTTCAGTGACAATGTCTAGCTCATTTTCTTAAAGAGGGAGGATGTATAATAACAGGTGCGTTATACTTTTATGAAGCATTTCCAAGATCTGGGTGTGCATATGAATACCTAGCACATGTTAGCTTCAGTGCTATTTTGAAGGTGAAGTCAGAATATTAACATCCATGTGCATGATAGCTAATCTGTTTATAAGTTAGAGTTACTTAAACTCATTTATAATGTGTTTGTATACAATCAAGCTGCTTGAACAAGAACCCATGATCCTCACCTGCTCTATTCTGACCTGGCAAGCGACATTAGTGCACTGTAAAAAGAGGTATAGAATGAATATTTTTGCTGATACTTACACTAGTAAAGTTCTATTTAGGGGTGGGAGAATGGCATAATGGTTAAGGTGTTTACCTTAGAGACACAAGGTGCAGGGTTTGATTCTCACATGGGGCAATTGGCTAGGCTTGAAATGGCCCACAAGGGTAGTTAGCCTAGTACTAATCTATGAACCTATAAACAAAAACTTCTCATCACTTACTCTAAATACCTCTTGTGATAGTTATGGCACAATACATTATATTTATATAAACTCTTTAATATTTAAGAAAAAAAGGAACAACCAAAACCAATGGTTAAACTACATGTATTAATTATGAAGTTTCTTATGCTTATCATACTTGAGGCCGAGTGTCCTTTACATCTGTATATATAAAAATAAGGGAAGAGGCCAGTGCCATCTCTTGTTTAACTTTGATATGTAAATACTTAGACACTATATTAAACTTTTATTTCTATGGTTAGGAAATCTATTACATATTTTAAGGATTTCTCTGAAGTAAAAAGCAATACCTAAGGGCTCTGGCTGACTACATTTGCAGATGACTTCAAGCTAGGAGCAGTCATTGAATCCCCAAATTACTTGGCCATCCTGTTGAAAGGTTTGTTGTAAATAAATAACTAGTGCCAAAATCTTGGACTGAAACTAAAAGCAAAAAAAAAAAAAAAAAATGCTTTATCATATCCTTTGGGAACTCATTTACTATAGGAAACTATCGCATTAGAGATATTTCCTAAGATTTGGAAACATATGTGGACAGTCAACTAAATTTTGATCAACATGTGTTCATTGTCATAAGAAATTCCTTCTATATTGCAGAGCTTATAAACAAAAGAATTGTGTCTAGATCTAGGGATGTCATTGTTCTCCTTTACTGAGCCCTCATTAGGCCAGTCATTGAGTATAATGCCTCCTTTGGCATGTATCTGTCCAGACACATGCAACAACTTGAATGTCCACACAGATACCTTACCAAAAGGATACAAGGCCTAAACCATAAGTAGTACATGGACCAACTCAGAGCCCTGTCACTATAATAAGTATCCTACAGACAAGAGGTGACCTGTGTCTAGCAACCTCCAACCCACTACTGATGGCTGCACATCAGCAAGTCAAATGGCATGAGAAATACTCGGTCTAGGGATCTAATTCTGTTCTGTAACATCAATAGAATGGTTTGATGGGACAGGTATATCTCGCAGAGGATACCACTGCTCTGGATAAGACTCCTCATCCAACTTAAAACAAAGCTCATCCCTATCCATATTCAGCAGAAGCTTGAATCTATGGATGGGAAACTGAAAAGTTAGACAAGGACAGCCCTCTGTACTACTAACGGCCCGATGCCACTCCCAAATGCATTATCCCTTGCATGGTTCCCTTCAGATTATATATGAATATTCCCATTTATTCTCATTTGGGGTAATATATAATTATTGATCATGAGATAAGTAAAGCCAATCTAACACCAAAAAACAAGGGCGGGAGACTTAAACCTTGACACGGTTATAAATAGAATGTGCTGGAGGGACAGATTCATCACCCAGAGACTCCCTATGCTGTGGAACAAAATCCCGGTACATGTGAGGCAGAGCACCTCTCTGGCCTTGTTCAAGAAGAATCTTGACCAATGGATGGGAGATCGCAGATATACCCCAGGGATTACTTCAGTGTCACTGCTTGACAGAGGCACAGCAAAATGATAGGCATAGTTTTTATTCAAACTAAAGGAAGCCACATAACTATGGGCTAGGTTTATAAATGCCCTTGGGCAGATAGCCTAGTATGAACCTATGAACCTATAAATGGGATAGCTTAATTTGAGCACCAAAAGGGGAAACTGGCTAGGCTTAAAATGGCTTGAAAGTCGATGTTTCAAAGGAATGGAAAAAATATCTGAAAAACAAAAGGGTGAAAAACTCCTTTTTTTCTTGTTTTTTGATGTGAACAATCCCCCCACACCACACAAACCTATAGATGCCAACTCTACAGTCACATCAACTTAGAGAAGGGAGACATCTCCCCGAAAAGTGAATTATTATCAGTGCACAATTAGAAATCACACCAGCAATGATTTCCTATGGCAAACAGCATTATGCTGTTCACCTTTTTTTTTCTGCAGGCTACTGATATTCAAGCAATATCACCTTGAACTTGTTGTAGGGAAGCCCTGCAAGAGCCTGCTAGCCTAGTACTTACCTATAAATGTATGACCCAATCCACTTCTCCCTCAGATACAATGATTTCAGTCTTTCAATCCACTATTATGTCAGTTTAGATGTTTTTTTACTTGTTGTTGTTAAGACTGCTGTAGATTTTATTGGCTCAAGCAGGATATTTTGCATTGTTTGATAACAAGAAGCACTATCCTGTGTAGTATAAACATTTTCGCATTTTATATAGTGCACCTTCAAATAATTGTACCTTGTAATTGTATTCTGCCCTTTTAATTGAGAAGCTATGTGTATTATGGTCCAAGATTCCCAAAGAAATCACAACAGAGTCTTTAAATCCTAAATTCCTAAACTGGCGACATTAGTTGGAATCAAGTCCAGTATATTATTTTTACAATTTGGTTCAGTTTCTAACTGTTGTAGCCAATTTATTGATAATATAAACAAAAAACTCTTGTTCATACCAAGTTAAAGGAAAACATTTATCCAATCACTTTTAGGACAGTTAAAATGTGTCATTAAAAATGATGGTCTATATTGCAAAACTTTACTCAATTTATCTTAAAAAAATAGGGTTTATCAACACGCATGGAGGGGCTGTAATAACATGCAATTAGAGATAACTTCCCACAACTTTTCACATTACATTTTTCTTCTACCATAATTTCTAAATCATTATCCTTCAAGATATTTACAGTTTTGTAAATCCTTAAACCTAGTCCTCTACAACCATAAGCATCACATAGCTATCCAATGCCATTATTAATTTGAACTCGTGCCATTTACTGCTTACACTACCAGCATGACAAAAGTAATTTTCTAAAGTTGGATTAACTCCTGCTCTTCTAAAAATTTTGCTACTGTATTTGTTTGGAATCCTAAAAATATGGGGCCAAATTCCAAGAATTGCTCTCAATGCAATTCTGCACTGATTCTGTAAGACTTGCTCTCTGTGTAAGTGACTTACTTCGATTTAAGTCCTACCTATAAACAGGCTTACCACAGGGACCAAATTCCTAAACACCTGTTGTCAGTGTAAGTGGTCTCTTACACTGAGATCAAGTCTTTTCAAATCCGTGCCGGGATTTAAATCATTTAGTTTGCTGCAAACACAATCTGCTGCATAATAGTTGAGATGTAAGCATTTGTCATAAAGGCTCTCCTCCTAATATGTAACTAACTTGGTAAAGTAAACATGCAAAAAGAAAAAATACACAAGAGACTGGAGAAGGGGTCACTATCCAGAGTTACTATGCTCCTAGTATTTCGGCATCAAGCCTTCCAGGGAATGATTTCTCATAAGGATGGTACAGATTAATTACATTTCACTAAACTAATTAGTCAATTACTCAATCAATTATACAATAATTAATTGTTCAGTGAGTCATAGTGATTTAAAGTGCATAAGCATCAAATAATGACATTAATATATACTTAAACAGTATCTAATAAAACTGCATAATATTTTCCAACATTGATACAAAAACATTCATAATGCATTTCTTAAAATGATACATAATGCATAATCTTATACATGTAAACCCAACTCCATATTAAGACCATTGGGCCATAGGGTTTCAAAATTAATGATATACCTACTTTCCATTCTCAAAAGAATGCGCCCGTATTCAACACCCTGCACTGCATAAGGATTATTTAATACAGTAAAAAATAAACTACTGGTATTCCCATTATGTATGGAGTGAAAATGTTGGGTAACAGGATTATTCAACCTTGCATTTCTAACATCCCCTAAGTGTTCCATAATTCTTCTTTTAACCACTCTTTTGGTTTGACCTATATACCATTTTATAGGCTGACAGTCACATCCAATGGCATAAACAACCCCGCTACTACTAGAGTTGTAGGATCCTAAGACTTTAAACTTTTTTCCATTAATCAAGCTACCTGAAATATTTTTAACTTTATCACACACCTTACATTTCCCACACCTGAAAGTGCCTGCTGTATTTACATTTTCATCCACTCTGCAGTTGACCCTAACGTTAAGTAATTCCTTTAGATTATAAAATCTGCTATGTGAAAATATAACTCTGCCAATGAAGACATTGCCAACCTCATCATCCAACTGGATAATAGGCCAAAACCTATATACTAATGCTTTTAATGTTTCCAAAAAAGGGGAAAATGTATTGACAAAAAATACATCATCCTCAGACACTTTTTTGGAACCTTTATACCCATGACCTTTCCTGCAGCCCAATGTCCTTGAAGGGATAATCTCACTTTTGGCCCTCTCTTCAGCCTTTTCAACACCTGCCTAGAGTACCCTCTGCTAGCTAATTTGGATTTGACAACACTGAACTCTTTATCCAATGTGGTCTTGTCATAAACATACCCCTTATTTATGACAAGAGCACATTGGATAAAGAGTTCAGTGTTGTTAAATCATTAATTATTGTATAATTGACTGAGTAATTGACTAATTAGTTTAGTGAAATGCATTTAATCTGTGCCATCCTTGTGAGAAATCATTCCCTGGAAGGCTTGATGCCGAAGTACTAGGAGAATAGTAAATCTGGATGGTGACCGCTTCTCCAGTCTCTTGTGTGTTTTTTTTTTTTTTTTTGCACATTTTGCAAGCTGTTTTTGTGGTAAAGTAAACATGCCTCAACAATATATTAAACATTAAATCTTTGTATACATATAGTTGTTGCCTTATAAAGATGGAATGATTTCAGTCATGACTACTTTATGTTCTTTGTTTCTAAATACTCCAGTATTTCCAGCACTTCATTTTAAATGTAGCTGAATTGAGTAACCTTTAAATAATCTGTTCCTGCATCTCTTCCTGCATGCAATATCCAAGTATTTATATTCTGACTTTCTCCTAAACAAAACACATATTAGAGATGTTGATCAATTTTAAACTAGAGAAGGAAGAAACAGTAAACCTATTCTTGTGTACATATATACATATAAATTAACCTTCTTTGTGTTTGTCTTATAATAGAATCCCCTAATACAAACATTTCTTTAACCTGAGTATTACTTTCTGGAGTCTGCACATTTTTAGTCATATGTGCACTTGAATAGCTTCCACTTCCACTATACGTTTTGCCAATACAGTAAACTTGTTGCTGTTGTTCCACTGGATAATAATATGGCACCTTATTGTTTTTTTTTTTTTTTTTTTTTGATATTTTCTATTAGTGTAGCAGTTTTCAGCAGCTGTTTATATATATATATATATATATATATATATATATATATATATATATATATTATGTCATACTTTTTTAGTATTTTTTTTAAATGTGTTTGACATCACGTGCTTTGTTTGCAGAAAGAATGGATAAAAATGTTTTACTTCACCATTAGTAAACTGTTTATGCCCATGTGATTATCATGTTCATGGAAGGGTAATTCAGAGAAACTATCAATGTAGTGCTATTAGAACTTCACTGGTAAACTTTACTTGTGCTGTTGTGATAGCAAGTATTTCAGAGACATGAAAAAGTCACATCTAGCAAAAAGCCATTACCAACTCATTTAAATGTCCCTGAACATTTACCAGAGTAGGAACAACTGCGTAAATTGTTTCCACAGGGCATGTACTTACAGACAAACATGAGCACCCCCCCCCCACACACACACACACACACACACACACACACACACACACACACACACACCCACACACACACACACACACACACACACACACACACACACACACACACACACACACACACACACACACACACACACACACACACACACACACACACACACACACACACACACACACACACACACACACACACATACAAACATGTACACGTAACCTTGCAGTATGTACTTGCTGTGGTGCTAGCAGATCCAATCCTGCTATAGACAGCAATGACCGTACACCGTAAAAGGTAGTGTATATTCCCTCAGTGCTTGCCTTTGAATCACTCTGTTGTGCTCTTTCTATCACAGTGTATAGCTCAGGGGCAGAACACATGGCTAATTTACATTAGCCATGCACGTGGCAATATCCTGTAAAACCGGTGCAAATCTATAATCTCAGGCTGGTTCTCATATCTAGGTCACTGGAGACTCAGAAAGCGTCATTGTCTCTTTCTCTGCCATTGATCTATTAACTTCAGATCTTCATGAAAAAGGGTCATAAAAATATGTACTGAAAAAATATGTTATGTTTCATCTGAAAAATATGATCTCAATATTGTATCGTTTATCAATGTTTTGACCTAAAACGCATGTAAAACTCACATAGGCTCAGCGAAATCTACCTAATCACCAACACACTATGAATAAAATCAGCATTTCTTAAGCACACCTAAAATGCAACAAGTTATTCCTTCTAGGTAGCACCCTGTTACGGAATGTGATGTGCAACAAGTTTCCTTTGCTACATGACCTGAAGTAACCAGTACTTCTTACATAACCAGGAAGTCCACATGAGGCAACCACACCATGAAATGTGATGACTGATGCCATTGTCAGCAGATTATATATATAGTTTGCATAATTTCATCAAACCCTTCAAATGCTTTCAAACAGGCACAGTCAGGATTGCATGAAACTAACAGCCTTAGGGCAAGCTATATTTAAAATGTCTTGGAATTCCTGTTTTAAATGCCATAGAAACAGCATGGCAATTATTATAAAAACTCGGTATTACAATATCTTGGAATTCCTGTTTTAAATGCCATAGAAACAGCATGGACAATTATTATCAAAACTCAGTATTACAATAATGCATATATATTTTACTTTCTCCAGTTTTGCTTCTAGTCTTTAAAAATAGAATGTAATAAATCCACCAAATCTGTACAAAGTAACTAACTCCTTAACCTGCCATAGTATTTTGTCTTGGCAAAACTATTTAGATGGTATGTTGTACTGAAATGTGATCTCCATCACTACTTCTGAATATGAAAGCAGATTTCAAGCACTGTAATTATTCTGAATGTTTCAAAAAAATATTTTAACTTGCTCCAAATGCTGCCGGCCAGACTTTATTTTATGCTTCCGGTACCAGAAAAAGAATGCCATAACATTACTGTAAACCAGCTGTCTGATTTCCATTGAACAAATCCAGTCTACTCCTCTGTGTCCTTAGTTATAAACAGTCATTGTTCCACTGTATTTGGCATTCATCAGACTTATCACTGAGTACAATGCCTCCTTTAGTTTGTACCTAACCAGGCATATCCAACAACTGGAACATCCATGAAGGTTCCTCACTAAAATAATACAGGGCATAAGTATGCAGACTGCCTCAAGGCTCTATCCCTGTTCTGTCTCCTACAGGCTTTTGAGGGGAGATCTATGCCTGGCATACAGGGCATTGTCAGACCCCACGTTGATGGACCTCCTGCATAGCCACAAAGCAAACAGTACCAGAATTACCCCTTCTAAAGCCTTAAACCTTGCCTGTGATATAAATAGGACCTGCTAGACAGACAAGTATTTATCCCAGAGACTACCACGTCTATGGAACAAACTCCCCATGCTTGTGAAGTAGAGTTCCTCCCTAACTCAATTCAAGTGCAACTTGGACAATTGGAAGTTGAACAGGATATTCATCCCTGTTTGGCACCTATGTCTTTAAGAAGCACATGCAATGTGTAAATGGTTCACCTCCCAGGCCCCTGCTTGTAAATATTTCATCTTCCAAACCCCTGCTTACTTATTGTCACTTATCAAGGGTATCAGAACTTGTCAGAGATTTGAGATGCATGGCTAGGCTTAAAAAAGGCCCTTGTGATCTTTAACATAGTAAACACCTATGAACCTATAAATGTGTCAGTTGTTCTCACTGGTATCAAAGAAACTGATTACCAGGTCTGAGAGGTGTTGCCATGGCCTCCCAGTTTCTTTGCAAGCTTTCAGTTTAAGGGCCAAAGAACCTTAGGTGTGACACCATTGGTGTTACATATGTATTAGTTATCCCTGGCAAGAAGGCTAATTTATTTATTTATTTCCAGTTTGATAACCTGGGAGGTCCACTGGGCTCAAGGAACCCGTTTTCAGTGGAGTCCCAGGGAGAAAAGCTCCATATTACATAAAAGCAATACAAAAAGTAGTATCATATCATGAGATTTAGCAAAGTACAATTGCAAAATAGAAGAATATGCATTACACACATTTACCTAGTGGATTAGGGAACCATTTGCACAGCATTTAAGATGGACAGAGGCAGTAGATCATGTGTACATAGTTTTAAAAACTAACAATTATAAATCATCTGTGAATATTTATAAAAACTAATATTTTAAGGATAGCAGTAAATACAATTTGCAGTAGAGTAGAGGAGAAATAAAGGTGGAAACTACACCATTTGCTTTAAATACATTCATGATATTGGAGTATTCAGAGAGAGTCAGTTGTACAATAGAAAAAGAGGAGTGCATGCATGGGAGTGTTGATGATCTTTGTTAGACAGCATCAACATTTATATGTAGGCAGGAATGAGAATCAATCACAGAGAAGCATCAACATTTATATGTAGGCAGTAATGAGAATCAATCACAGAGGAGCATCAACATTTATATGTAGGCAGTAATGAGAATCAATCACAGAGAAGCATCAACATTTATATGTAGGCAGTAATGAGAATCAATCACAGAGAAGCATCAACATTTATATGTAGGCAGTAATGAGAATCAGTCACAGAAGGGGGGGGGAGAAGAGAGATAGAAAAGTATGTACAATATTTACAATATATACATTGAAAGGTGCTGGAGATATATTACGTTAAATTCAGAGAGAGGGAGTTGTGTAAGAAAACAGCATGGAGTACAGGTACATGTAGAAGAGTCTTTAGCAGGTTAGGTAGGCAGAGTGCAATTACATTTCCAGTAAAGGGAGAGGTAGGAATGGAGCTGGGTTTTAAAATGTTCAAAGTTTTCAGAAATTCTTAGAGAGGGTGGGAGAGCGTTCCATTTTTTGGCTAAGGAAAAGGATAGGAGAAGCTGACCAGCGGGATGTTTTGGTTTGTGTATAGAAAGTAGATTTCGGTGGGATGATCGTAGGGTTCTGTGAGGGGTGTAAGACGGTAAGATGTTTGTTAAAGGTGGGTATATAGCTGGTTTAAAAATTAGTTTGTGAGCTGTAGTGAGTTGGAGGTAGGCAAGGTGGTTGGGTAGTTCTAGCCACTTTAGCAGGTGGAGTGATGTACAGTGGTGGGAGGACTAGTTAGATTTAGTTGCAAATTTTGAGATTTTGTTATAACAGATTTCCAGTTTTGAAGAGATTGTGGAGGATAGGTTGGTTAGTAGGGGTGCACCGTACAGTAGTGATGGTAATACATAGGTAGTGGCGAGTGTTTGTCTTGTAGATGGGAAGAGAAACTTTGAGTTTCTATATAGCATGCCAAGTTTCTGATGTGTTTTCTTAATATTTAGCTGAATGTGTGTATTGAATTTCAGGTGTTCATCAATAGTAACCCCAAGAAGTTTAGCAAAAGGGACAACGTCTATGGTGGAGTTGGCATGGCTGATAATATTGAAAAAGTGTTTGTCCAAGGGGAGGGTTTTTGAAGAAGAGAGAAAAGTAGACTTTTGGATTTATTGGCGTTTAGGGAAAGGTGGTTTTGAAGCATTCAGTTCTCAGTAGTTGAGAAGGCAATTTGAGTTTTGCTTAGAGCTCTGAGAGATTAGAAGCAGAGCAGACTAAAGCTGAGTTGTCTGCATATTGCAGTGCAGTATTTTAGTGTTAGGAATGTCAGCATGGAAATCATTAATACATTAAAGAGCATTGGACCAAGAATGGATCCCTGGGGTACCCTGGTTGGGGTAGGTAGGAAGGCTGAGGTGCCAGTTTGCCATTTCATGGCCTGAGATCTGTCAGAGAGGTAGCTGTTGAACCAGGTTAGGGTATTTTGAGAGAGATTAAGGTTAGAAAGGTGATTCAGAAGGTTGGTATGGGAGACAGTGTCAAACGCCTTGGAGAGATCTAGAAGGACTGTGGATACAATTTCTCCAGAGTCACGGGCATGGTTTACTATGTCTAGGAAAGAGAGAAGAGCAGTTATTGTGCTATGGCCAGGACAGAACCCATGTTGTGTCAGGGTAAGGAGCTGATTATTGGTAAGGTAAGGCATGAGCTGGAGGTGGATGCATTTTTAAAGAAGTTTTGAGATTGGGGAGAGAATGGCTATTGGTCGGAAGTTTGAGATGTTATTATTCTTGCCTCCTTTGTGGAGGGGTAGGATAAAGGCTGCACGTCACAGTTTGGGGACATAAGATTCTTGTATGGATCTATTAATGAGAATGCTAATGGGGATGGTGATACCATCTGCTGCAAGTTTTAGAAAGAGTGAGGGAATACTGTCAGGGGCACTGGAGCGTGGCTTAAGTTAGAGAGAAGTTTTTTTATGTAAGAGGTGGGGATGGGTTTGAGATGAAATGTGGGAGGAGTGCTGGGAATGGAAGGATAGGTTGAGGTAGGGGAAGTGGGTTTGAGGGGAGAGGAGGAGATGTGATTAGGGAAGGTCTTGGTGAGTTCTGCTATAGAGTTGGTAAAGAAGGAATTGAATAGGGTGGCTATTTCTGTGTCTGTTTTACTGGTGTCAGGACAAGGATTGTTTTTGGTACCTGGGTTCAGAAGAGAGTTGATCGAGTTCCAGAATTGTTTGGGGTTTTTGGAATGATTTGACTGGAGTTTAGTATAGTAAGATTTTTTTATCTTTTATAATGTGTTTTTTGGCTAGGTTGCGGAGTTGCTTATATTTAAAAAGGGTATCAGGGTGCTTATTGTAGTGGTAGAGTTTCCAGGTTTTGTCCCTTTGTTGCATAAGTGTTTTTGTACCTTTAGTTAGCCATGAGGTGGAGTTAGGTTTTATTCGTTTTGTTCTAGGTGGGGCATGGGAGTTCAGGGTATCTAAGAAGGTGGTGTTAAAGAACTCTACAGTGTTGTCTAGGGGAAGAGTTTTCAGATTGTCCCAGTTTGTTAGTTTGAGGGTATTGGAGAAACTTGTAGAGTTAAAGTTTGTAAGGTTACGATTATGAATATATTGGTGTAGGTGTGGGGAGGAGTGGGTTGCTCGATGGATGAAGGCTGGCAAGTGGTCACTCATGGAGTCTGGTAGGGTGCCTGAGTGTGAGATTTTATTAGGGTGGGAGACTAGGCAAGGCAGTTTCATTCAAACCAGCAGCAGAAGTTAGACATTTTACACAAAGCTGTACATTAAGCCTACGATCCTATGTAAGCAGGCTATTTATATCAGTAGTTTAATCAGTAGTTAGACATTTTACACAACGCTGTAAAATAAGCCTACAAACTTATGCAAGCAGGCTGTTTATATCAGAGGTTTAAGCAGCAGTTAGACATTCTACAAAAAGTTGTAAAATAAGCCTATGATCCTATGTAAGCAGGCTATTTATATTAGTAGTTTAAGCGGAGTCGAATAAGCAGCTGAAACACTTACCAGCAAGCACACAAGTGACCTTCCTATGGCGCAGGGGTCTACAATAAAGATGGCACCTCATTCAGCACCACTAATTAAAGATTTCAGGGAAGAGTATGGGATAAAATGGGGGAGAGGATAGGGAGGGACTGCATGGAAATGAGGAGAAGCACTAGGTATGTTGTAGAACCAGGATGGGGAAATGAGCAACCGCCAGAATCAATCAGTGACACAGTAGTGCACTTTCACACTGAGCTACTGGGATTCTCAGGTAAGTGTCTGTTAGGAGTTGGCAGCAGTCAGGAGCTATTAAGAGGGATGGCTCTTTATTTCTAGTGACTTTAGTATAAGGCAAAAAGTAAAGGCAAATATCACAGAGGTCGACAGCTATTTGGGTAAAATTTGGGGAATGGGTGGGATAGTAGAGGCCTATACTGCCACCTAGTGGCATTTCCAAAAAAATGCAGTTGCTTTATTAAGTAAAATAATGAGAGGGAGTTTAAAACGTATGGCAGTAATGGCCAGCTGATGTGCACGCCGCAGGGAAAAAAATCTAGCATACAGTTAAACA
Source organism: Protopterus annectens (assembly GCF_019279795.1). Classification (NCBI taxonomy): domain Eukaryota; kingdom Metazoa; phylum Chordata; order Ceratodontiformes; family Protopteridae; genus Protopterus; species Protopterus annectens. The sequence continues at coordinate 1,751,335,484 of NC_056726.1, read as the reverse complement.
CTAACTAATCTGTTCAGAGGTACACAGCAAGTAAAACAATCACCTACACACTAAAGGTATCTGTTGAAAACAAGATTCTTGGTGTAGTGTCTGTCCAGGAGATCTTCCTTAAGGGACTGTAATCCCTGAATTGCAATGCAGATTCCACGTGGTTGGGGGGAGCGCCCGAGTAAGAAAGGGCTTAGCAGGACACTAAAGATATCTGTTGAAAACAAGATTCTTGGTGTAGTGTCTGTCCAGGAGATCTTCCTTAAGGGACTGTAATCCCTGAATTGCAATGCAGATTCTATGTGGTTGGGGGGAGCGCCCAAGTAAGAAAGGGCTTAGCAGGACACTAAAGGTATCTGCTGAAAACAAGATTCTTGGTGTAGTGTCTGTCCATGAGATCTTGCTTAAGGGACTGTAATCCCTGAATTGCAATGCAGATTCTATGTGGTTGGGGGGAGCGCCCAAGTAAGAAAGGGCTTAGCAGGACACTAAAGGTATCTGTTGAAAACAAGATTCTTGGTATAGTGTCTGTCCAGGAGATCTTCCTTAAGGGACTGTAATCCCTGAATTGCAATGCAGATTCCGCATGGTTGGGGGGAGCGCCCGAGTAAGAAAGGGGTTAGCAGGACACTAAAGATATCTGTTGAAAACAAGATTCTTGATGTAGTGTCTGTCCAGGAGATCTTCCTTATGGGACTGTAATCCTTGAATTGCAATGCAGATTCCACATGGTTGGGGGAGCGTCCGAGTAAGAAAGGGCTTAGCAGGACACTAAAGGTATCTGTTGAAAACAGGATTCTTGTATTGTCTGTCCAGGAGATCTTCCTTAAGGGACTGTAATCCCTGAATTGCAATGTAGATTCCACGTGGTTGGGGGGGAGCGCCCGAGTAAGAAAGGGCTTAGCAGATGGCCAACACACAAGTGAGCATTCTATGGGGCAGGGGTCTACAAAGTCTCCAGGTAATTCTTCATAACCCAGGCATGAATTCATGGTCTCTAATCTAGTTGTCTTTTGTCTTTTGTAGTTGTGAGACTAGATCAATATCACTTTGATTTGCAGACGGATTTTTTTCCAGAGCAAGAAATGTGCTGTGCTTTGTTAAGAAGTCTTAGGAGCAACATGTGCTTATCAAGAAATGTCTGCACTATAAAGTGCTTCTAAAAGGTGGAAAGACCTTTTATGTGTGTCGATTTAGAGATGTACATAGCTAGGCATCTTATGGTCCTCATGACTACATGCCTGGTACTGTTCCTATGTTTTTCTCTTCCTATGTTCTCATGTTGTTGTGAGAATGTGGAAGATATGAAGATTTTCAGATTAAGATTGGCCTTCTCACCAAAAAGGTGACTGTCACTCCAAAGTCTACTCTCCTGTTTCCTGAATACTTTACATACCATGCTTCCTTAGCTCTGACCTTAGGTTTCATTTCTTCTGTGACGACTTTACGTACCATGCTTCCTTAACTCTGACCTTAGGTTTCATTTCTTCAGTGACTGTTAGTGAAATCACCTTTACATATTTCTTTGTAGTATCATTTTTATGTTCCACATTTTATCCAGTTAACTGTTGTAAACTGCAATAATCTTGAAGTAGCTTGCCTATATTCTTGCTTTTTAGGCCTGTTAATGACATTGGTTGAACTTATTGCTTGAAATTAGCTATTGCATAGATTTGTTTTATCATGACTACACTTGTGTAAATCTGTTACTTTACCATGTTTTCTGCTGTACTATGTAATACCATTATTTCTCAATGTAAGTACCCTTATGTGTGGTCAAAAATGAAATTGGCATATCATGGATAAGTTCAGTTACCTAACTTAAACATAAACTAAAAAAAAAAGATAGCTCTACAGAGCGTGACTTGGGTGATTTTGTGTGATGTAGCTCAAACACGCAGAACTATAAACAGGCTTAACTGCATTACAGTTTTATTTTCTATTATTCTAAACATAACAATAACAATTTCATCACATATCACAACATCAAAACATGCTTCAGTTATTCGACCATAAAAACATCAACCTCTTAAAACCAAAATAGCTATCATTATACATTCCCAGCTACAATAAAGTGTTGAATTTGATACACAAATTAACACTGTTATTAGAGGAAAATTTTACCACCTCAGTCAAATGTTTCTTTGAACATGCATAGTTTAGAAACACAATCTTATCTTTTTCCTCTTACAAATTGCCACATCATAACAAATATGTATATGATAGTAAAAATCCGTCCATCCAACCATAACCCCTTTCCCCATTTTTTTGCACATGGGGTTGGGCTATCACTTCAACAGTGAAAATAAAGTCAGTTCATACAGCTCTGAGGAACTGTGCCAAACTCTCCATCTCAGCTCAGTATGCTCATTTCCAGTTCTCCCCAGAACTGTGCCAAACTCTCCTTCTCAGCTCAGTATGCTCATTTCCAGTTCTCCCCAGAACTGTGCCAAGCTCTCCCTCTCAGCTCAGTGTGCTCATTTCCAGTTCTCCCCATGCCAAGCTCTCCCCCTCAGCTCAGTATGCTCATTTCCAGTTCTCCCATGCCAAACTCTCCCTCTCAGCTCAGTATGCTCATTTCCAGTTCTCCCCATGCCAAGCTCTCCCTCTCAGCTCAGTATGCTCATTTCCAGTTCTCCCCATGCCAAACTCTCCCTCTCAGCTCAGTGTGCTCATTTCCAGTTCTCCCCATGCCAAGCTCTCCCTCTCAGCTCAGTATGCTCATTTCCAGTTCTCCCCATGCCAAGCTCTCCCTCTCAGCTCAGTATGCTCATTTCCAGTTCTCCCCATGCCAAGCTCTCCCTCTCAGCTCAGTATGCTCATTTCCAGTTCTCCCCATGCCAAGCTCTCCCTCTCAGCTCAGTATGCTCATTTCCAGTTCTCCCCATGCCAAACTCTCCCTCTCAGCTCAGTGTGCTCATTTCCAGTTCTCCCCATGCCAAGCTCTCCCTCTCAGCTCAGTATGCTCATTTCCAGTTCTCCCCATGCCAAACTCTCCCTCTCAGCTCAGTGTGCTCATTTCCAGTTCTCCCCAGACACCTTTTCTTAAATGCCTTATTAGGGTAACTACTTATCTACCCCTCATTTTACTGCTTAGGGGAAATATCCCATCTGATCCAGGTCCAACAAACCACAACCGTTCTATTCACCCAACACAATTCATAGGGCCTCTACATTCCTCTAATGTGTCCAAACAATTCAATTCCACCTTAATAAATGTTGGTGACATACAATATAAATTTAAACAAACAGAAACCTTCCTACATACTAATTTTCCAGACCTGGTGGCCATAATAGAATCTTGGGTTAGGAATGACACCCCAAACCTTAGTTATCACTTTCCCTTCTAAAACTACATTTTTAACAGTCAGTCGGGCAAAAGATAATGTGAGTAAACCCTTTTTTTTCAGAAGTATGCTGTCTAGTTGAATATAAAATCTCATACAAAGCCAGCACAGTGGCATACAGAGATAAAGCCCTGACTACAGACTAAGTTACCAAGGCTTGACAAATGGTTCAGATGCCTAAGGCGGTGGTAAGGAAGGGCGGACATGCCCACTGGGGGGGTGACTAGGGTCACGTGCCTTGGATGTGCCTCACGTTTGTTTCTTGGTGATGGCTGGAGATGCACAGCAGGGGCATGATCATAAGGGAGAATAGGAGGGGATATTTTACCCAGTCACTGCATGTCCATCCCTGAACATCACTAAGTGCATGCTGTAAGAAGGGGATAGTTAGAGCATAACAGAAACACTCCCTAGCAGCAGTATGTCATTATACCAGTGTCCACAATCTCTCACCAGCCCTACACTTGAGTCGGGTAAATCCCAAGGGACGTTTAGGTGGTTTGAGTACACCTAGTGAATAAGGAGAGAAGATGGTTGCAGCCAATAATAAGCTGTGGGAAACGCAAAATAAAGGCAAAAAATACTCAGCTAGCTCCCCAGATGATAACAACTCCAGTTGGCTCATTGCTGTGTACCTTTGCTCAACTCTGAACTTTTGCTACTAGTCATTGCCTCGCTTTCATCTCTTGCATTTCCAGATGCATTCAGACAGTTACTTCTACAGCTGAAAGATTCTTCAGAACTATACCAAAACTTATGTAGTCAATCTACTAGGATTATTAAAATAAGACCATGACAAATTTCTAAGAGATCAGAGCCTGATGCAAATACTGGACAGCTTCACCAGGTCAAACTTCCTTCACATCTTAATCACAAACACTCCTAACATTATTTCCCCAATAAAAATACTACTCCCACAGAGACCAGGCACTCATTACATTCAAATGTTCCATCCCAGGAGTGTGGCTTAATGGCTAAGGTGTTTTCCTTACAAACACAAGGTGCAGCGTTTGAGTTTCACAAGGGATAATTGGCTAGGCTTAAAATGGCTCACAAGGGCAGTTAGCTTAGTACTAAACTATGAACCTATGAACCACCCTAAGACTCAAAAAGAATATTTCAGTCCTTAAAGTAGAACTTCATTGAACTGACAAGATTCCCATCATCCAAGCATAAAATCTTTAAAGGACACCTCCGTGTTAATAAAAGAGCTACCCTGCCTGTGGGATAAACACTTGCCCATAATCTCTAGCTTACTGAAGTCCCCCACAAAACTGTATTTCACTAATGAGCTAAACACTTTACTACAGCTAAGAGATTCTGCCAGGTATCAGTGGAGGGTCTACTACAAATAATTCAGATAAATTACTAGCATTGCAAAATCAAGGTAAAAAGCCATAAGGAAGAATTAAGTAATATTCTTACAATTCCAGTAAATTTCTATGTTCCACTAATCCAAACATTTCTAGAAATTAATAAATCAAAGTTCCAGGTTTCTCATATAACAATAAATCAGCATAAATATGACAGACTCAGAGCCCTGTCATACTTACTGATTTTTTTAATGAAATTATAAATCTTCCTGAAATGTCCTCATTTATCATATAAACCTGCCCCACCCTGTTCTTCACCACCTTTTTTACTTATCTGGAGTAAAAAGGTGTGATGAACAGGGTGGGGGAGGTTTATATTGCTAGAGGGATTTGACATGGATTCCCCCCACCACACTGTAGATATCCTCCTCAAAAGGTTTACTCTCATGTACCATGAATGCCTTATTTTGCCACACTGACACATTTTTCAGTCTCATCTGCAACAGCAGAATGTCAAATATATGGAAACATATAACAATTTCTCCTTTACCATATCTCAGTCATCATTGTCCTAATCTTATGTGAGACACACATCTCTGTTTGGCCTTCTGTCTATTCTTGAAAATCTTGGAATCTTGGTCTCCACCCAATTATCCACATCCAGTAAAAAAAAATCTCCCTGTCTTCCTGTTGGCAACATGGGTTTTAGTCTGGCTAAAATTCTTTGATCACCCTCAATACACTCACACAGATGCAACTTTCCTTAACATGGAGAAGGGCAAGCCAACTAAAAATATTCACACATCCAACAAATGCATGTGATCTCATTCTCCACACACTTCTCCTTGCTCTCTCTCTCTCTCTCTATATATATATATATATATATATATATATATATATCTGTCTCTCTCTCTCCTTTTGCAACAAGAATTAGTTCAAGGGCACTTGGGTGGTTCAGAAACTTATTTTCCAATCATATCTTCTCCATCAAAACAGGCCTTAACACCTCTAAATCCAAACCTCTAGTTAAAGGAATTCCATAAGGTTATATTTTGCTATCTCAACTATTCTCTGTCTTTATCAAGAGACTGCCATCTAGCTTACCTCATCTACCAATAATCTTAAATGCTGATGATTAAAAAACAGAACTGCAAAATGACCTCAACCAGCTTTCCATCTGTTTGAAAAATAATCAGCTGCTCCTCAACCTAAAGAAAACAAATACCTTATTATGTGACATGCAGCAAAAACTCACAAATGTTCCTTCAAACTGGCATATATTTAATAACAACTAACACCCGAATGAATTAACAAATCAGTTCCAATATAGTGGCATGCGGCTTGATCAACAACTTAAATTTTTGAACTTTGTTGTACTAAAATAAAACTTGAATAAACTCTTTTTCTGCACAAAACAGATTTCTCATTTCCTCTCACCTGAGAACAGTTATCAGTAACTGTGTACTCCTAGTATAGCTAGAATATGGTCCTACCACATCTAAGCAGCCTCCAAAAAGAACCTCATAGGATTACAAACATTATCAAACAAGATCCATTGATTTATTATCCTCTCTCCCAGTAGGGAATGTCACTCCCATACCCTTATGAAAGCTAAATGAGTAGCCATAAAACAAAATATTCAGCTCCTCCTAGGGTCCTTCCAATTGATACTCCTGAATTTAGGATCATTCCTCTTTCTGTGTAGACCTCTAGTGATAGAACCTTAGCCTATCATCTTACAGCACTCCTCCAAACTTGCCTTGTCTTACTATTGCCCCCCCCCATTTCCCAAATAACACTTAAAACAAAAAGCTTACCTTTTAAGGACGATAAATGCACTTGTTTTACACAAAGTTCAATAATGTAATTTAAAAGTGTTTTTCAATTCCTCTTTCTTAAGCCTTGCGTTTTGAACCTCAACCCTCCCATACATGTAATGTTTCACTTCTAGTTCTTTCTCTCCTCTAAAATTCTATATTGCAGAGTTATTTTCTAGTGTGTGTGTGTGTGTGTGTGTGTGTGTGTGTGTGTGTGTGTGTGTGTGTGTGTGTGTGTGTGTGTGTGTGTGTGTGTGCGTGTATGTGTGTGTGTATGTATAAATATATATATATATATATATATATATATATATATATATATATATATATATATATATATATATATATATATATATATATATATATATATGGGTTCACTTTATAATTTTAAAATACTGAAATCCCAAATTTCAGTATCCCGAAATTATAAAGTCGAACCTTTAAAATCAAGAAAGTGCATAATCGCGAATCCGAATATCTCAAATTCACGATTATGGCTTTACGGTACATTACGTGTGGTGTTGTGAGTGGATGGTGTCTGGAGTGTGGATTTAGGTGTAAGTTAAAGTAAGTTAGTGTTTTGTAAGGGTTTTGTGTGTGAGTTTGAGTGTGTGCGAATGTGTTTTTCAGTTGTACGTGTGGGTTAGAGTATGCAGGTGAAAGTATTGGTGTGTATGTGTTGGATGTGTTGGTGTTTGTATATGTGTGATGTCTGTGTGTGTGTGTGTGTGTGTGTGTGTGTGTGTGTGTGTGTGTGTGTGTGTGTGTGTGTGTGTGTGTGTGAGGGACTGTAGAATGTGTGGGTGTGAGTTTCCTTTCTGTGTCTGTTTGTGCGATCTCGGAGTTAGTATATATAAGTAGGGGGGTGTAGGGGGGCTTGCCCCCCTGCTTATATGTAGTGTAGGATTGTTTGTTTGTGTTTTTGTGTTTGTGTGTGTTTTGTTTGTTGTGGTGTGGGTTGGATGATGTATGTGTTGTGTGTTGTATGGTGTGTTTCTGTTAGTGATTTTGTGTTTCGTGATTTTGTACTTTCGTGATTTGGGACGTTCGACTTTATGGTTTTGAAATACTGAAATTCGGGATTTCAGTATTTCAAAATTATAAAGTGAACCCATATATATGTATATATATATATATATATATATATATATATATATATATATATATATATATATATGTGTGTGTGTGTGTGTGTGTGTGTGTCTGTGTGTGTATGTAGTAGATTGACATGTAAAGTTTGCCTATTTACTTTGTATTTTCATGTGCTTTAGAATAATTTCATAGTCATTCATAAATTACTAATGTTTAATTAGCATCCTGTATCTATGTCCATTTTTTGTAAGTATCCTTTGTAACTACTATTACTCTGTATCTTCTGGGTAGCTTGAAACTGGTTCTTTGTAATCTGTGCACAAAATTGGTAAATAAATCTAATTAAATAAACAAAATGTTCACTGCTATACAGGTTAATATGCTGGAGATTTGGGTAGGCTGCTTTTCATAGGGCCTACGTAAGCCTAGCCAACAAGGTTCCCTGGTTTATGCCACCCAAAAAAGTTATTTTCCTGTGCCACTGTCGAGCAGAGACACAGAAGTGATCCCCGGGGTGTATTTCCTATTTCCCATCCACTCATCAAGATTTTTCTTGAAGAGTGCTAATGAAGAACTTTGCTTGACATAGATGGGTAGCCTGTTCCAGAGTATGGGAAGTCTTTGGGACAGGAATCTATCCCTCCAGCATGTCCTGTTTATTGTGGTGACAAGGTTTAGGTCCCTAGAGCGTGTAGCTCGGAGGGATTGGGATTTCTTTAGGTGTAGCATGTCCAACAGCTTTGGGTTTGACATAGCTTTATATGTTAGGCAGAGATCACCCTGGAGTAGGCAATATGCTACAGAGTACAGCTGGAGTTTTTTGAGGTGGTCAGTGTAGGGCATTTGTTTGAGGCCAGTAATCCTCTTTGTGAGGTACTTCTGTGGCCTTTCCAGCTGCTGCAGATGTCTTGTGAGGTACATTCCAAAAGGGGCATTGTACTCTATAATGGGTCTAATGAGTGTTGAGTAGAGGGGAACAATGACCTCTTTTTTTCCTGGATGAGAACCCTTTTATGATGAGGTGTGCCATGTAGAAGGACTTCCTGACTACTGTGGCAATGTGACTATCAAAGGAGAGACTACTGTCCACCTGGGTCCCAAGGTCTCTTATCACACATTCGGTGTTAAGTAGATTGCTGCCTATGTGGTAGTTCATGGGTACAGAGTTTTTACCAAAGGGGATGACACTGCACTTTTTGGCATTGAGCTTGAGGCCATGGCTCTGACACCAGGCATCTGTCTCAGCGAGGCCCTTCTGTAGGATGTCCACCTCATTTGGGGTCTTGACTATGGCTCCTAGTTTGCAGTCATCTGCGAACTTCATTAGCCAGAGGCCTTCTGTGTTAGCCTGTACTTCAGAGAAGTAGATACTAAACAGGAGAGGTCCCAGGATGGAACCCTGTGGTACTCCACTTGTCACTGCTTTGAGGTCAGATTTAGAGTCTGCAACTTTTACAATGTGGGTTCTGTCAGTGAGCCAGTTAGCAACCCATCTTGTGATGTAGGTATTTATACCTAGTTTAGTGAGTTTAGCTATAATTCCAGAATGGGGGATGGTGTCGAAAGCCATGGCGAGGTCAAGATAGGCTGTGGGAACCACCTTACCCTCATCTATGGCTTTGGTGACTACCTCAAATAAGTTGATCAGGTTCAGGAGGCATGATCTGCCTTTCACAAACCCAAACTGGGTGGGATCCAGAGTTTGGAGGTTACCAATATCTTTGTTTATGAGTTCCATGATAATACATTCCATGGCCTTGCAGACCAGGCTCGTCAGGCTAATAGGTCGATAGTTCCCGGGATCAGTGGTGGCTCCCCCTTTGTGGAGTAGGATAACTGTTGCTGTGCACCATTCAGTGGACACAAAGCCTGATGCAAGGCTATTATTGAATATGGTGCTTAAGTGGGGAGCCAGTTCATTCTGAAGTTCATGTAAAACGCAACCTGGGATGTTGTCCGGTCCCATGGATGCTGTGTTTTTGGCTTTAGAGAGTGCAGCTTTTACCTGCGTAGTCGTGATTACAGGGACTCTGCATTCTTCCTGTAGAGATATGGGCCCTTTAGGGGGTGAGAGGGGGGTAAAGGTAGCACTGAACCTATCTGCCAGGATGTTGGCAATATCAGTTGGTTCTGTAATTTTCATGCCTTTGTGCTGTAACTCAGAGCAGATCTGGGTGTTGCCATTGAGATTCTTGACATAGCTATAGAATTCTTTGTAGTTGTCCTTGGAATTAGTGGCAATTTTGTTTTCATAGCTAGCTTTGGAGGATCTTATAAGGGATCTCAGCTTCTTACTGAGATCCCTTATAAGAATCATATGTAAGTTAGTTTATGTCCCCTACTATAATGTTACTGACAATGTAAAATGGCTACCTTTGCTAGAATAGTTTAGAACATACAGCTTACCACCATCATGGTGGCATTTGTCCCGTAGTTACTGATAAGCTGTGATTGGTCTGAATAATGCATATGTAAAGACACCTTGGGTGGGATTCTTAAAAGTCTTACACTGAGCTACTCCAAACTCTTCGGAGTAATTAAATGCACAATGAAGCAAACAGTACTCATGGGTAGTATGCAAAGGATAGCAATACTGACATGGACTATTTTATCCATTGAAGAATGCAGCATATATACTGACTTTGGCAATTGTATTCCAAAGTATTTGGAGTAATTAAATGGGCAATTTAATAAACAGTGGTCATGTGTGATATACACAAGAAGTATGACACTGAGGAGACAAACCTTTATCCAGCGCACTATTACAGTCTATACTGGCTTTGAAAAACATTGGGTTATAAGCACATATGCACACACACACACACACACACACACACACACACACACACACACACACACACAAACACACACACATATCTACACACACACACACACACACACACACACACACACACACACACACACACACACACACACACACACACACACACACACACACACACACACACACACACACACACACACAGATATATAGATACACACACACACACATATATATACACACACACAATATATATATATATATATATATATATATATATATATATATATATATATATATATATATATATATATTGCGTGTGTGTGTGTGTGTGTGTGTGTGTGTGCATGTGTGTGTGCATATCTGTATCTCTGTGTGTCTGTGTGAGTGCATATAGCTAAATATTATGGACTGCAATCTACTTTTTATGCTAAGGACATAACATAGCTATGGACAACACACATATGTAGAAAAATATGCATTAGTACCCAAAACACAAATTAAAACTAAGTTTTAACATCTGCATTAAGCAGCTTCCAAAGAAAACCTCAGAAATAAAGCCAGTATCACCATGTACAGCTTGTATCTTCCATGTAAAAGTGTTCCTTAACATCAGCACATGTCAGGGCCAGTATAGACATGTACATACAACACAGACCTAAAAAAGTGATACAGTCCAACAGATGCAATAAAACAGATATGTGGACATATGCCTTGGTATCAGCCAAGTATACCGTCTTTAAATGTAGAAGTAATAATTCCATATATGTGTGTGTGTGTCAGAATACTGTAGACAAGTATGACATATTGACTCCATATTTAACTCCCCAGTGGAGTGCATCAGTATTGGGTGTCATTATCATGCAATGTTTCAGGATCTTATTCTCTGCAAAAAGTTTACCTTGCCAGAGACTAATACCCAGTGACAATATTCACATTCACTTGATGATGATGTAATAATGTGTGCCAAAATATGTAAGTCTTGCAGAGGAAGCTAGTTATACTGATATAGAGGGCTGAAGTCCTGATGATAACCTAGCTCTGGGTTCATTCATGCAGTCCAGTCACCTATATCACCTGGTGGGGGAGAAAGAGTTATGCAGTTGTTCCACTTCACCTCTTTTTCATTGGAGGTATAATGACAACACACTTTAGTGAGTCAGGTGGTCCTTGTAACCTGGGCCATTGTCAAGACCAAAACCATGAATGGCAGCAGGACTAGGTGAATGGGCAGGCCATGAGGTGTATTGTTACTTTCAGAGGGAATAGGAAAACACCTAAAGACTGGCCCATGCCTAACAGCTCACATTTGCCTTCTGAATGATGACAGCATATAGGGGTAGGGCCTCCTAGCATTGTTTGAACCCATCATGTGTGAGCATCAGGGATATCGCCCAAGCTCCACTTCCTTTTGCCCTTAGCTGATGACCCCAACACAGAGGGGTTAATTACCTGAGTTATGCTAAATAACTTGCTATCTGTGAGAGGAGGGCTAGAGGTTCATTAAGCAATGCCTTACCCACCTCAGGAAAATTCTCCATGCCAAATCAAACGGTGTAATACATTATCTTCCTTCACCCACAAACTGGATAATAGGATGGATATTCACAATCCAACATGGGCCTAACTGGTCTAGTCCTCCTTGAAAAAGAATGTACATTCTATGGCTGGATACTGGGAAGGCGTAAATAATCATAAGACTCAGTTGCCTTGCGTTTCCTATGATTCCTATGAAACATTTCTAAAATTAATAGTAAGTTCGGTTTCTCATATAACAATAAATCGGCATAAATATGACAGACTCAGAGCCTCTCATACTTACTGATTTTTTAATGAAGTATAAATCTTCCTGAAATGTCCTCATTTATCATATAAACCTGCCCACTATTCTTTGCCTTTTTACTTATCCTGAGTAAAGGAATTAGCGATGGTACAGGGTGGGGAAAAGTTATATTATTCTTAGAAAGGATTTGACATGGATTCCCCCCACCACTGTAGATATCACTCTCAAAGGTTTACTCTCATGTACCATGAATGCCTTATTTTTGCCACACTGACATTTTTCGGTCTCATCTACCTTGTGGAGATATCAAATATATGGAAACATATAACAATTTCTCCTTTACCATATCTCAGTCATCATTGTCCTAATCTTATGTGAGGCACACATCTCTGTTTTAGCCTTCTGTCTATTCTTGAAAATGTGATCTTTGGTCTCCCAATTATCCACATCAGTATAAAAAAAATCTCCCTGTCTTCCTGTTGGCAACATGGGTTTTAGTCTGGCTAATTAATTCTTTGATCACCCTCAATACACTCACAGTGCATCACATTTTTCCTTAACATGGAGAAAGACGAGACCAACTCAAAAATAATTTCCTTCATCCAACAAATGCACATATGATCTCATTCTCCACACTACTAACTCCTCTGTCTCTCTCTCTATCTGTCTCTCTCTCTCTCTCCTTTTGCAACAAGAATTAGTTCAAGGAAGCACTTGAATTGGTTCAGAAACTTATTTTCCAATCATATCTTCTCCCAATCAAAACAAATGACCCTTAACTTCCTCTAAATCAACCTCTAGTTAAAAGGAATTCCGCATAAGTTATATTTTGCTATCTCTCAACTATTCTCTGTCTTTATCAAAAGGAGACTGCCATCTAGCTTACCTCATCTACCAATAATCTTAAATGCGTGATGATTAAAAAACAGAACTGCAAAATGACCTCAACTGTCAACTTTCCATCTGTTTGAAAATAATCAGCTGCTCCTCAACCTAAGAAACAAATACCTTATTATGTGACATGCAGCAAAAACTCACAAATGTTCCTTCAAACTGGCATATATTTAATGACAACTAACACCTGAATGAACAAATCAGTGGTTCCAATGCCGAGTGGCATGCGGCGATCAACAACTTAAATTTTTGAACTTTGTTGTACTAAAATAAAACTTGAATAAACTCTTTTCTGCACAAAACAGATTTCTCATTTTCCTCTACCTGAGAACAGTTGTAACTCAATAACTGTGTACTCCTAGTATAGCTAGAATATGGTCCTACCACATCTAAGCAGCCTCAAAAAAAGAACCTCCATAGGATTACAAACATTATCAAAACAAAGATCCATTGATTTATTATCCTCTCTTCAATGGGGTATCCAGTAGAATGTCACTCCCATTCCTTATGAAAGCTAAATGAGTAGCCATAAAACAAAATATTCAACTCTCCTAGGGTCCTTCCTATTGATACCCTGAATTTAGGATCATTCCTCTTTCTGTGTACTTAGACCTCTAGTGGGTAATTTGAACCTTAGCCTCATCATCTTCTGACACTCCTCCAAACTTGCCTTGTCTTACTATTGCTCCCCATTTCCCAAATAACACTTAAAACAAAAAGCTTCACCTTTTAAGACGTGGCGATAAATGCTTGTTTTACACAAAGTTCAATAATGTAATTTAAAAGTGTTTTTCAATTCCTCTTTCTTAAGCCTTGCGTTTTGAACCTCAACCTCTCCATACATGTAATGTTTTCACTTCCTAGTTCTTTCTCTCCTCTAAAATTCTATATTGCAGAGTTATTTTCTAGAGTGTGTGTGTGTGTGTGTGTGTGTGTGTGTGTGTGTGTGTGTGTGTGTGTGTGTGTGTGTGTGTGTGTGTGTGTGTGTGTGTGTGTGTGTGTGTATGTGTGTGTGTATGTATAAATATATATATATATATACCATATATATATATATATATATATATATAATATATATATATATATATATATATAATATATATATATATGGGTTCACTATAATTTTAAAATACTGAAATCCCAAATTTCAGTATCCAATTCCTAAAAGTCGAACCTTTAAAATCAGAAAGTGCATAATGGCGAATCCGAATGTCTCAAATTAGCGATTATGGCTTTCTGTTACATTATTCGTGTGGTGTTGTGAGTGGATGGTGTCTGGAGTGTGGATTTAGGTGTAAGTTAAAGTAAGTTAGTGTTTTGTAGGGTTTTGTGTGTGAGTTTGAGTGTGTATGTTTTCAGTTGTCGTGTGGGTTAAGTATACAGGTGAAAGTATGTGGTGTGTATGTATTGGATATATTTAGGTGTTTGTGTATGTGTGATGTCTGTGCATGTGTGTGTGTGTTTGTGTGCGTCTGTGTATGTGTGTGGGTGTGTGTGTGTGTGTGTGTGTGTGTATGTGAGGACTGTAAGATAATGTGTGGGTGTGAGTTTTCCTTTCTGTGTCTGGCTGCGATCTCGGAGTTAGTATATATAAGTAGGGGTGTAGAAACTTGCCCTATCCTCAACAAGTGTAGGATTGTTTGTTTGTGTTTTTGTGTTTGTGTGTGTTTTCTTTGTTGTGGTGTTGGTTGAATGATGCATGTGTTGTGTGGTGTATGGTGTGTTTCTGTTAGTGATTTTGTGTTTAAATGATTTTGTACTTTTCTGTTGATTTGGGACGTTCGACTTTATGGTTTTGAAATACTGAAATTCGGGTTCAGTATTTCAAAATTATAAAGTAATTTATATATGTGTATATATATCTCATTATATAATATATATATATATATATATATATATATATATATATATAATATATGTGTGTGTGTGTGTGTGTGTGTGTGTGTGTGTATGTAGTAGATTGACATGTAAGTTTACCTATTTACTTTGTATTTTCATGTGCTTTAGAATAATTTCATAGTCATTCATAAATTACTAATGTTTAATTAGCATCCTGTATCTATGTCCATTTTTTTGTAAGTATCCTTTGTAACTACTATTACTCTGTATCTTCTGGGTAACTTCAAACTGGTTCTTTGTAATCTGTACACAAAATTGGTAAATAAATCTAATTAAATAAACAAAATGTTCACTGCTATACAGGTTAATATGCTGGAGATTTGGGTAGGCTGCTTTTCATAGGGCCCTCGGCCCTAAGCCTAATAACAAGGTTTTCTGGTTTATGCCACCCAAAAGAGTTATTTTACCTGTGCCACTAATCGAGCAGAGAGACACAGAAGTGATCCCCGGTGTATTTCCTATTTCCCATCCACTCATCAAGATTTTTCTTGAAGAGTGCTAATGAAACTCAATTTTGCTTGACATAGATGGGTAGCCTGTTCCAAAGTATGGAAGTCTTTGGGACGGAATCTATCCCTCAGCATGTCCTGTTGTTATTGTGGTGACAAGGGTTTTAGGTCCCTAGGCGATGTAGCTCGGAGGGATTGGGATTTCTTTAGGTGTGCCATGTCCAACAGCTTTGGGTTTGACATTTATTTTATATGTTGAGTGAGAGATCACCCTGGAGTGAGCAATATGCTACAAGTACAGCTGGAGTTTTTTGAGGTGGTCAGTATTAGGGCATTTGTTTGAGGCCAGTAATCCTCTTTGTGAGGTGCTGCTGCAGATGTCTTGTGATTTTTTGTTCAAAGGCATTGTACTCTATAATGGGTCTAATGAGTGTTAGTGGGGAACAATGACCTCTTTTTTTCCTGGATGAGAACCCTTTTATGATGAGGTGTGCCATGTGAAGGACTTCCTGACTACTGTGGCATGATGTGACTATCAAAGGAGAGACTACTGTCACACCTGGGTCCCAGGTCTCTTATCACACATTCGATTGTTAAGTAGTTGCTGCCCATGCTTGGTAGTTCATGGGTACAGAGTTTTTACCAAGGGATGACACTGCACTTTTGGCATTGAGCTTGAGGCCATGGCTCTGACACCAGGCATCTGTCTCAGCGAGGCCCTTCATGTAGGATGTCCACACCTCATTTTGAGGGTCTTGACTATGGCTCCCTAGTTTGCAGTCATCTGCGAGAACTACAGCCAGAGGCCTTTACTGTGTTAGCCTGTACTTCAGAGAAGTAGATACTAAACAGTGGAGGTCCAGGATGCAGGAACCCTAGTGGTACTCCAGCTTGTCACTGCTTTGAGGTCAGATTTAGAGTCTGCAACTTTTACAATGTGGGTTCTGTCCAAGTGAGCCAGTTAGCAACCCACATCTTGTGATGTAGATGGTATTTATACCTAGTTTAGTGAGTTTAGCTATAAATTCCAGAATTGGGATGGTGTCGAAAGCCATGGCGAGGTCAAGATAGGCTGTGGGAACCTACCCTCATCTATGGCTTTGGTGACTACCTCGAAATGATTGAGTCCAGGGTTCAGGAGGCATGATCTGCCTTTCACAAGCTGACTAAACTGGGTGGGATTCCAGAGTTGGAGGTTACCAATATCTTTGTTTATAGAGTTCCATGATAATACATTCCATGGCCTTGCAGACCCAGGCTCGTCAGGCTTAATAGGTCGATAGTTCCCGGGATCAGTGGTGGCTCCCCTTGTGGAGTAGGATAACTGTTGCTGTGCACCATTCGGTGGACACACAAAGCCGTTGTTCTTTAACCCGATCCAAGAGCTATTATTGAATATGGTGCTTAAGTGGGGATGCCAGTTCATTCTGAAGTTCATGTAAGCGCAACCTGCGGATGTCTGTCCGGTCCCATGGATGCTGTGTTTTGGCTTTAGAGAGTGCAGCTTTACCTGCGTGATAAATTACAGGGACTCTGCATTCTTCCTGTAGAGATATGGGCCCCAGGGGTGAGAGAGGGGTAAAGGTAGCACATGAACCTATCTGCCAGGATGTTGCGTATCAATATCGAAGTTGGTTCTGTAATTTTCATGCCTTTGTGCTGTAACTCAAGAAGCAGATCTGGGTGTTGCCATTAGGATTCTTGACATAACTATAGAATTCTTTGTAGTTGTCCTTGGAATTAGTGGCAATTTTGTTTTCATAGCTAGCTTTGGAGGGATCTTATAAAGGGATCTCAGCTTCTTGCACGGATCCATATAAAATCATATGTAGTTGGTTTATGTCCCCTACTATAATGTTACACTGACAATGTAAAATGGCTACCTTTGCTAGAATAGTTTTAGAACATACACAGCTTACCACCATCATGAACAGCATTTGTCCCGTAGTTACTGATAAGCTGTGATTGTGGTCTGAATAATGCATGTAACAAGAACACCTTGGGTGGGATTCTTCTAAAAGTCTTACACTGAGCTACTCCAAAACTCTTGAGATAATTAAATGCACAATAAGCAAACAACCAGTACTCATGGGTAGTATGCAAGAGGATAGCTTAATACTGACATGGACTATTTTATCCATTGAAGATGCAGCATATATACTGGCACGGCTATTGTATTTCCAAAGTATTTGGAGTAATTAAATGGGCAATTTAATAAACCAGTGGTCATGTGTGATATACACAAGAAGTATGACACTGAGGAGACAAACCTTTATCCAGCGCACTATTACAGTCTATACTGGCTTTGAAAAACATTGGGTTATAAGCACACATGCACACACACACACACACACACACACACACACACACACACACACAAACACACACACACATATCTACACACACACACACACACACACACACACACACACACACACACACACACACACACACACACACATACATACACACACACACACACACACACACACACACACATACACACACACAGATATATATATATACACACACACATATATACACACACACAATATATATATATATATATATATATATATATATATATATATATATATATATATATATATATATATATATATTGCGTGTGTGTGTGTGTGTGTGTGCGTGTGTGTGTTTGTGTGTGTGTGTGTGTACAGCCATCTGCATATCTGTATCTCTGTGTGTCTGTGGTAGGTGCATATAGCTAAATGTGTGGATTGCAATCTACTTTTTATGCTAAAGGACATAACATAGCTGTATGGACAACACACATATGTGAAAAATATGCATTAGTACCCAAAACACAAATTAAAACTAAGTTTTAACATCTGCATTAAGCAGCTTCCAAAGAAAACCTCAGGAAATAAAAAGCCAGTATCTACTACATGTACAGCTTGTATCTTCCATGTAAAGTGTTCCCTTAACATCCCAGCACATGTCCAGGGGCCGAGTATAGACATGTGCATACAACCTAGACCGAAAAAAGTGATACAGTCCAACAGATGCAATAAAACAGAATATGTGGACATATGCCTTGTAGTATCAAAGCCAAGTATACCGTCTTTAAATGTAGAAGTAATAATTCCATATATATGTGTGTGTGTGTGTGTCAGAATACTGGAGCAAGTATGACATAGTGTGACTCCATATTTAACTCCCCAGTGGCGTGCATCAGTATTAGATTGTCATTATCATGCAATGTTTTCAGGATCCTTATTCTCTGCAAAAGTTTACCTTGCCAGAGACTAATACCCAGTGACAATATTATTCATTCACTTGATTATGATGTAATAATGTGACGCATAACAAAATATGTAAGTCTTGCAGGGAAGCTAGTTATACTGATATAGAGGGCTGAAGTCCTGATGATAACCTAGCTCTGGGTTCATTCATGCAGTCCAGTCTTACCTATATCACCTGGTGGGAGAAAGAGTTATGCAGTTTGTTCCACTTCACCTCTTTTTCATTGGAGGTATAATGACAACACACTTTTAGTGAGTCAAGGTGGTCCTTGTAACCTGGAGCCATTGTCAAGACCAAAACCATGAATGGCAGCAGGACTAGGTGAATGGGCAGGCCATGGGAGGGTGTATTGTTTACTTTCAGAGGGAATAGGAAAACACCACAGAAGACTGGCCCATGCCTAACAGCTCACATTGCCTTCTGAATGATGACAGCATATAGGGGTAGGAGCCTCCTAGCATTGTTTGAACCCATCATGTGTGAGCATCAGGGGATATCAGCCCAAGCTCCACTTCCCTTTGCCCCTTAGCTGATGACCCCAACACAGAGGGGTTAATTACACTGAGTTATGCTGAATAACTTGCTATCTCTGTGAGAGGGAGGGCTAGAGGTTCATTAAGCAATGCCTTACCCACCTCAGGAAAATTCTCCATGCCAAAATCAAGCAGGTGTAATACATTATCTTCCTTCACCCACAAACTGGATAATAGGATGGATATTCACAATCCAACATGGGCCTAACTGGTCTAGTCCTCCTTGAAAAAGAATGTACATTCTATGGCTGGATACTGGGAAGGCATAAATAATCATAAGACTCAGTTGCCTTGCGTTTCCTAAGATTCCTATGTCTCTCCACAAAAGTCAAGTCAACCCAAGAAACCTCTGTAGCTTTCGGCTCAAAGGTTCATAGCTAAGTACCGGGCAACTGGTCTGCAGACCATTACAAGCCTAGCCAAAAAAATGTATTCAGAAGTTACCTCCAACCTCAAGGAGGCTAAAACAAGATAGATAAATCATTACAAGCCTAGCCAAAAAAATTTTTAGAAGTTACCTCCAACCTGAAGGAGAGCAAAACAAGATAGACAGGGAGGTTTTAAGCTGCCCATTCAGTTATCTAGAGTTTTAATTTTAAGGTATCAAAGAGTTGCTACTCTGCGCACCTTAAGATGTAGTTAAAAGTTTAGTCAGAGATATGAATCCTCCATGCCAACATGTCTTATTTATCTGCTGATGAAAGTCTAGTTCTTTTATCCTGGTATTTGAAATACCATTAGTTCTGCAACGAGGAATTTGAGGTCAAATTGGATAAGGATACTCTGGATAAAGGTGTACACAAAATTAAAACTGGCACTGCAAAGCAGTACCTTATCCATATCTGGAGCAACTCAGACCATCTAGCCATCATGCACTGTTTCCTGCATACACATCACTGCTGAAAAGGGGCAAACCTACAACCAAACAAGTAAGGATATGGCTTGAGGGATCAGTCTTGGCACTACAAGACTGCTTTGAATGTACAAACCGGTTGGTGTTTAAAGATGCAGCTATGAAACTACTATGTTGACCTAGAGGAGTATACGGAATCTGTAATGTCCTATATTTCAAAATGTGTTGATGATGTTAACAGTCATTAAATATCACCATGCACACTAATCAGAAACCCTGGTTACCTGGTGAAGTATATGAGCTCCTAAAGGCACAATATGCTGCATTTAAATCAAAAGACAAGGATGCCCTAAGATAGCCACAGCAAATCTAAGTATTAGTGTTATAAAGGGAAGCTAAGAAGACCTATGGATGTAAAATTCATGGACACTTCTCTGACAAAGGGTCTCCAGGTCATATCTGAAGTAAAGGCATATAAAGATGGATTACAGGCCTGCATACTCCCCATGTAATTACAACTGCAGAATTTCTGGAAAAACTACTTTTAGATTTGGTATAAACAACAACACTATGCCAAATAAGCTCCCTCATCAAACAAGGTAAGGAGGTGCTATGTCTAAGAACATCTGATGTTCTAAAGAGACTCTGAGAATACATTATCTTCCTTCACCCACAAACTGGAGCAGATGGATATTCACAATCCAACATGGGCCTAACTGGTCTAGTCCTCCTTGAAAAAGAATGTACATTCTATGGCTGGATACTGGGAAGGCGTAAATAATCATAAGACTCAGTTGCCTTGCGTTTCCTATGATTCCTATGTCTCTCCACAAAAGTCAAGTCAACCTAAGTAACTTCTGTAGCTTTCGGCTCAAAGGTTCATAGCTAAGTACCGGGCAACTGGTCTGCAGACCATTACAAGCCTAGCCAAAAAAATGTATTCAGAAGTTGCCTCCAACCTCAAGGAGGCTAAAACAAGATAGATAGATCATTACAAGCCTAGCCAAAAAACTTTTTAGAAGTTACCTCCAACCTGAAGGAGAGCAAAACAAGATAGACAGGGAGAGTTTTAAGCTGCCCATTCAGTTATCTAGGTTTAATTTTAAGGTATCAAGGGTGCTACTCACCTTAAGATGTAGTTAAAGTTTAGTCCAGAGATATGAATCTATCATGCCAACATGTCTTATTTATCTGCTGATGAAAGTTTAGTTCTTTTAATTGAGTATTTGCGGTACCATTAGTTCTGCAAAGGAATTTGAGGTCAAATTGGATAAGGATACTCTGGATAAGGTGTACACAAAATTAAAACTGGCCTATAAAGCAGTACCTTATCCATATCTGGGCAGCTCAGACCATCTGGCCATCATGCTGTTTCCTGCATACACATCACTGCTGAAAAGGGGCAAACCTACAACCAAACAAGTAAGGATATGGCTTGAGGGATCAGTCTTGGCACTACAAGACTGCTTTGAATGTACAAACTGGTTGGTGTTTAAAGATGCAGCTGTAAAGAACCACTATGTTGACCTAGAGGAGTATACGGAATCTGTAATGTCCTATATTTCAAAATGTGTTGATGATGTTAACAGTCATCAAATATCACCATGCACACTAATCAGAAACCCTGGTTACCTGGTGAAGTATATGAGCTCCTAAAGGCACAATATGCTGCATTTAAATCAAAAGACAAGGATGCCCTAAGATAGCCACAGCAAATCTAAGTAGTGTTATAAAGGAGGCTAAGAAGACCTATGGATGTAAAATTCATGGACACTTCTCTGACCAAAGGGTCTCCAGATGTATCTGGTAAGGCATATAAGCCAGAATGGATTACAGGCCTGCATACTCCCCGTGTAATGATAACACAGAATTTCTGAAGAAACTACTTTAGCAGATTTGATATGGACAACAACACTATGCCAAATAAGCTCCCTGTCAAACAAGGTAAAGAGGTGCTATGTCTAAGAACATCTGATGTTCTGAAGACCCTGAGATGAGTAAACCCAAGAAAAGCAGCTGGTCCTGATAATATTATGGGAAGGGTTCTAAGAGACTGTGCTACCCAATTGTCCACTGTACTAAAAGATATATTCAACACATCCCTGCAACTAGCCATTGTACCCAGTTGCTTCAAAAATACGACAATCAGTCCCTTACCCAAGAAATCCCAACCAACAAGCCTAAATGATTACTGGCCAGTTGCTCTTACATCGACAGTAATGAAGTGTTTTGAGCAGATGATCAAGAACCATATCTCTTCAAGCCTACCTGCAGCACTGGATACATTACAGTTTACTTATAGATCTAACTTCTGCATGGCTGATGCAATAGCTATAGCACTTCATGAATCATTGGCACATCTAGAGAACAAGAATTGCTATGTCAGAATGCTGTTTATCGATTTTAGTTCCGCCTTTAATGCTTTCATCTCCCAGAATCTGATGTTGTAGCTGATCCAGCTGGGCATCAACATCCTCCTATGTAACTGTATACTGGACTTTGTCATCAATAGACCCTAAAAAGTATGTGTGGGAAATAACAGTTCAATCAGTATTACAGTGAGGATGGGTGTCGCTCAGTCCTGAGTCCTCTGCTGTTCACCTTGTTGATGCACAACTGCATGGCCAAGCATGAATCCAACAAAATCATCAAGTTTGTGGATGATATCACTGTTGTAGGTCAGAAGTGGTTAGGACAGAGCCTACAGGGATGAAGTGGAATGTTTGATAGGCTGGTGCAACAGCAAAAATCTGGCCTTAAATGTAAGAAAACCAAAGAATTAATAGTGGACTTCAGGAGGACTCAAAAGATACATCAACCTTTGGAAATTAAGGAGGGTGACAGTGGAAAGAGTCAAAAACACCAAGTTCCTAGGATTGCACATCTCAGATGACCTATCCTGGTCGATTGATATTAGCCACTCAGTAAAGAAGGCACAACAACGTCTGCACTTCCTATGGAAACTGAGGAAGGCAAACCTGTCTCAGTCCATCCTCAAAGCCTTCTGCAGGGGGACCATAGACAGCATCCTCTCAAATAACATCATAGTTTGGTATGGTAACTGCAAAGCATCTGACTGCAAGGTTCTCCTGAGGGTGGTGAGGACAGCGGAAAAAGTCATTGGTTCCTCGTGCCTATCCATGGATGATCTTCATGAGACATGGTGTGTGGGAAGAACTAGGAAGATAAACAGGAATCCCACTCACCCTGCCCATGGCATGTACTTCTACCTTTCCTCAGGCACACTGCAAAACATCTAGACTGAATAGAAGCTTCTTCCCTCTATTCATAAGGCTGCTGAGCTTGAATGCCAAGCATGACAGCGAATAATTAGATCAATATGCCACTTTCTATGAAGTATCATCTATAGTAATCACTCTGGCAAATTGCTTCAATAACTGGTACAGTTAGCCTGATTTCTTATGCTATTAGTTCCTGAATGTGTAATAGTCAGGACTGAGTCACCACTCCATACATGTGCAATATGAACATCAGAATATATCACACTACAACTGATGAAGTGCAATATTCTAAGCAGACACAATGTGAAGTCATAGTCTTACAATACCTACTAGTATAATATTGTCTAATGTCTTCCTCTCCAGTTGTGGTAATTTATTGTGTTGTTTATATTTTAATTATTACTATATGTGTATTAGCCTTACTGTCATTCAAACTATGTGTTCATTGTTATGTCTTGCTCATTAACAATAGTGCCTAAATCCCTTACAGCAGTGTCTGATTTATAAAAAAAAATGTCTTACAGAAGAATATGCACATGTAGTTCTGGTTTGATGTGATTGTTAGTTTATTTGCATCTGGCTGATAGGGTCTTAGATATGATTCTCTGTTGTACTAAGATTTTTAGTCTAGCAATTAGTGAGGAGGTTGGTTTAGGGCTATGAGCCATGAGCAGCTTCCTGTAAAACTAGATTTAATTCCATCAGCCTTTATTTGCCTGCTGTGAAACCTTGAAAAAGTCACTTAGCCAAAAAGTCCTTTGGGGCAATTGGGAAAATGGACTGGTGTCCTCAGTGTCTCCAGGACTGCAGGCCTAGTAACTACCTATGAGCCTATGCAGAGTATGTGGAACAGTATTGAACAATGTATCCTGTAAAACAATATGTAATACCAAATCAGTATTGGTTCATACATTCTAGTTCTGTGATGGATTATGACACTGTAACAATATGCTCACATACCACCCCCTAATAGAACCAGAAGCTAATTTACCCCTTATCACATACTATTACGATAGGCTTTGACATGCTATTAAAATGCAGTTATATGAGTATGGGACTTGGAAATAGCATTCACAGCTGTGGCTAAAGAATTACTTAATTACCCATGAGTACTTGTTGCATACTTACAGAAAAATGTATAAGATTGCATAACAGTAAATATGCTACACAATGCACTGAAAGCAGTGGTATACACAGGTAACATAAAATATGTTTTATATGCACTTTGTTTTCCAGACAGTGTAGCAATGGCATTTGCACTGAATATTATAGCATTATAATATGTTCAAGGAAGTGAATTGCTGGTTTTGCCTGTTGGGTGTGGGTAAGATGTTTGTTCAGCTACTGTAGATGTATCTCTTTGAAGCTTGGGGTTATAACCCTGATGTCCCTGCTTATTGTACTACCTACTGGCAAAAACGTTTGACACAATTCCCCACTCAGGCATAGTAGAAAAGCTAAATAAATTGGGAATAAACCCTCTGTGTCACCTGTTGGATTGCCAGCAGATTTACAGATAGGATGCAGCAGATCAAAATATGGGAAGTTACCTCCAAAAAGACAGCAGTCACCAGTGGAGTCCTCTAGGGGTCAGTGCTAAGAATTCTCCTCTTTGGAATCTAAATTTCTGAAATAAAAGCCAATACCAAAGGGCTCTGTCTGATTTAGTTTGCAGATGGCTGTAAACTAGGAGCAGTCACTGAATCCCCAAATAACTTAGTCATCCTGCAGGAAGGTCTGTTGCAAATAAAAAACTAGTGTCAAAGTCATGGACTGAAACTAAATGCCAAAAAAATGCTTTATCATATTCTTTGGGAAGCCATCTACTGCAGGGAACAACCAAACTAACATGTCCCTAAGAGTTAACCCAGTTGTTTTGGGATTTGGGAACATGTGAACAGTGACATAACTTTCGACTAACATGTATCCATTGTCATAAGAAGGTTTTTCTATATTGCACAGCTTATAAACAAAGGGATTGTGTCTCCTTTAACTCATCCCTCATTAGGCCAGTCATTGAATATACCCCCTGTGGCATGTATCTGTCCAGATAGATGCAACAACTGAAATGCCCAAAGAGATACCTTACTAAAATGATGCAAGGCCTAAACAATATGTCCTGCATTGACTGACTCAAAGCTCTGTCACTATGCTCAGTATCCTACAGACTGCTAAGAGGTGACCTGTACCTAGCAAAAAATGTATCCTATGATGGACCTACTGCACATCAGCAAGTCAAATGGCATCAGAAATGTTTGGTTTAGGAATCTTCTCCAACAGTAACAGAATGGTTTGGAAGGACAGATATATCTCACAGATGATACCACTATCATGGAACAGACTCTATATCTGCGTAAAACACAAATATCATGCCTGTCCATATGCAAGAGAAATTTGGATCTATGGCTAGATAATATAAAATTCACCCTAGGACTGTCTCCTGAACTATAAATGGGCAGAGACAGATCATAAATGCATTTTCTCATGCATAGATCCTGTCATATTATCTATGGTGTAATCACAATTATTCTATGAGACCCTTAGTGGATGGTAGTAATTCACCTATCTATCCATGTGCAAAATTTGTTGATTCAATATTGAAGAAATACTTGGAACCTGAAGACCAAGTGTATAAGGACTCTTGGTCTTTTTTTGAGCAAAACTGATAGCCTACAATTTAATGAGGAATGTAACTTTCTAACAGTAGATGTAAAAGATATTTACACCTGTATTCCACATATGTTAGGTATAGAGAGAATTAGCTTCATGTTAAGGAAAAATGGAGCATCAGGGACAGAAATTTCTCTAGTAATAGAATTACTAGACATCATTTTGTCCAATAAATATTTTATGTTTGGTAACGACTTTTATTTGCAAAAAGTGGGAGTAGCTATGGGCTCCCCATGTGGAGCCAGTGTAGCAAATTTAGTTATGGCATACTGGGAAACAGAATTTGTGTTCAAAAATGAAAATCTGAGTAAGTTAGGAGACCACCCTAAAGTGATATTCAGAAGAGGTAAAAACTTGTAGAATATGTTGGAACAACATAGGAGTGTCCCTAAAATTACAGGTATGGGTAAGTGTGAATCCTGTAATTTTTGTAAACAAGTTGATGTCACAAATTACTTCCTCATCAACAATATTCAGTATAAACTAAAACAAAGATTTAATTGTAATTCTAAAAATGTGGTTTATTTAGCTAGGTGCCAATGTTGCCTGGTGTTTTATATCGGCAAAACGGAGCGTAGACTTCGTGACCGAGTCTATGAACATCAGTATGCAATTTCTAAAGAGAAAATTGAAAATGCCATAGCAAAATACATTCTGACCGACAAAGGCACCGGAAGCTGTTGAAGACTGGGGGGCGGAGGGTGAGAGGGACACTTAGTGATCTAAAAAGGGCATTTTTTATAACTTTTACTACCACAACATAGGTTCACTTGGAGGACTTTTTAAGCTTAACCAATTCCCTTTTGGTGCTTTATTCTTGAATTAACATTTTCTGATTGGTCTTATCTATCCCATGACTGATAATTGTATATTAGCCCCAGTGAGAATAACTGTGATCATTCCGTAGATAATTTGAGGGGACCCAAATAAGGAATGCAGCATTTAGGAACTGCCTCTGTCCATTAGTGGCATGAGGGGCAATCCTGGTGTACATTTTCTATTGCCCATCCTTAAATCCGAGTTGCATTTCTGGATTTTATTTTTTTACATTTTATAGCACAATGCACAAAAACTAACAGATATCTGCTAAACAAAGCAATACTATCTCACAATGAAAATAGACTTGACATTAAAACTTCTCTGCCCTTGAAACTCACATTCATTGAAACAGCATTAAAACACACACCACACCCAAAGAAAATAAATCTCACCAGTGGTGGATAAAGATTACCTTTGGGCTGTTTTCAAATCAGAGACCCCTTGCACACAAAACAAGAAACATGCATGCATTCTTTGATACACCTTCCTGGCTTTATTAAATTATATTCCTTGTATAATACAGCACACTTGTTAGACTTAAGTTAGAGCACATTTTAAATTTATTGTTTGAACATTTTTCCAGTAGGCAATGAAGCAAAATGCATGCACCATTAATGACAAAACTGCCCTATTCAGAGCACTTCCATGATAACAGTCTACTTCTACACACAATATGTATATATATATATATATATATATATATATATATATATATATACAAATACAGAATCACAGTAGTGTAAGCCATAGGCATGTTGCACATCTTCTTGCACTTATTTTCAATTGGGGGGGCAAAACGCCAAACATCAGGGACACATTTTAAACATTGCTTGTATAATTTTGGAAAGTTGCTTGCATAAATGTCGTGTTACCACTGTACATTTCACTGCCAAGTCTTGAACCCAGAACTCTGTGCACTATAGTCAGAGTAACATATCACTAAGCTAAATCAGCAGTTTCCTGAGAGACAGGAAGACAAACTTAAATGGCTATCATTTAGTGAATTCAGTTCTCACTTATCACCATAGCTCTCAACCTCCTAGCACAAAAATACAGATCAAAGCCAATAATGGGGGAATACAGACCCAAAATAGGGACACATTTCAAATACTGATTTTATAAACTTAGAAAATTGCTAGCATAAAAGGTTTTGTTTTACTGCTCCTGAAAACTAGAGATTTAATGAGGAACAGAACAAAACAAAAATGTGAGGCATAAATTCACAAGTGATGGTGGCTAGGGACTTTAGGCTCTTTTTACCTGCACCCAAGGTGCAGGGTTTGAGCCTGTGTGCCTCTAGCCCTCAGATGTATCCTGTTGGGGGCACTTACAAACACACACACACTTGTTTTCATTCCAAACTACTCAAAAAAGTGAAAATGAAATAGCAATTAATGTTATCAAGTTTAACCTGCATCTTTTATCAGATTCTAGCGACATATGAATATGTTACAGATTAGTAATTTATTAAGGTATTAACATTCAGTGCTACTCTGGGTAACAACCTTTTAAAATGTGCATCCAGACAAATTACAGGAAATAAAACCTTCCTCTGTTTTGCAAACTCTCCAATTGTTTTACTTTTAAAAATAATATCTGCAATTCCTTCATGACAGGATTAAAGTATTTTGAGTAAGTGCAGAACTAGGCTATTTAAGGATCATGAGGAGCTTTTACTCTGTAACAATCTTTGAAATATAACTTAAAAACATCCCTTCCCATCACCATATCATGCACTGTGTGCATTCTGCGTCTCTTAGAAAGTATACTTGTGTTGATATTTACTGTATAAAACAGTCTACGTGCACCAAAAAATCAAACAAGTACATCACTGATTAATACATTGTTTGCATAGAAACTGTAAAATAGCTATTAAGGATTCCACGGTAGCTGCCCTTTTAGAAGTTGGCAGCACCTTTAGGATGGCAACAAGATAAAGAAATGTAAGGTGCAAACTTCCCAAAAAGACAAACCAAATCAGTCATCAAAAGCAGCTGCTAAATATAAACACAAAAATTAAATAAATGAACATGTCCATATCTAGTCATTTATCAGACTAAAATAATTAACTTTATACTTGGATGATAGAACAGTACTTTCTGCCCGAATGGCTTTTTGAAGGAATCCACGGCTCTGCAGTTGGAAGAAAGGAAATCCACCATTCTGAAATGGCATAGTGCATACTTCCTGTATTTAAACAGAAATGGCATAGTTCCATGGCTCTGCAGTTGGAAAAAAAGGAAATCTGCCGTTCCCGAACGGCATAGTGAATAAATCCTCCTGTGACATCCTGTATTCAAACAGGCACACGTTCGGGACGGTTGAGATGTCGCAAGTGCTGCAAAAGCTGATGCAGTTGTGCACCCGGGATGGTTGAGATGTTGCAAGTGCTGCAAAAGTGGGGGGGTGCCCCTCTCCCCTCGCTCTATGGTTCTGGCACCCATGCTTACCTATAAGGAACACAAATTTAAATTCATGATCATAGATCAAGTTCCCTATGACATCAGGGGTTGCCCCTTACCTTTACATTTAGAGGAATTAGAACTGTTCTGGCAAATTAATTTAAATGCCTATAATTTTCCAGGCCTAAATGAAACTTGTTCCATTAGTTGCATTTTAAAACTGAAAAGTTTACAAAGATGAGGGAGCCCTTTAAATGGTTATTTTGGTATACTTGTAATTATTTCAGTTATGGCTATCTTTTGAATTTTGTGCATATATCCTGTATTGTAGTGGTTTATAAACAACCTCAAGTAAAACTGTACTCTGTTAAGTAAGTATTTATGGGCTAGATATTTAATAATAAGTATTTTTTTTTTATTTTTAAAGTATAGATTAACTTTTTTCACTTCAGTAGTTAATAGTGGTTTTTAAGAGTTTTGCACTCAGTTTGGTTTGCCGTTCCTGTTCTTCAGTTTTTCAATTGTTTGTTTACGTGGCTTTAGCAGTTTTTCACGGCATCTGGTTCGGCTGCTAGTCAGAGCCTGTTTTCACCAAGTGAGAACATAGCGTTCTCAGGAGTGGATGCTAATGCTGCTCATAGTGATATGAATAATATCCTGGATGTATTAACTACAAAAATCCAGTCTATTTTCACACAACTGGACCATTTGGATCAGAGTCAATGTGATCTATGTGAGCTTTTTACACTTCCTCACCTTCCTGTTAATGCTAACAGCGAGGACAATCACTGTTCGAATAACCAACGTCTTCCCCAGTCTCCGGTTAATAGTGGCAACCAGGAGAGCCTTACAGCAGCAAATGGGAGGTCGGAACAGCATAAATATTTTGCGGCTGCTATTGGAAGCACTTTCAGTGCTAGTTCGGTACTGAATGGTAATCTACAAGGGCCGAGCACTACAATGGGCTTGTCTGTTAATGGGAATCAGTTACAAGTACAATCTGGAAATATACTACATAATGGGCTTGGAGCTACCTCGGGTCTTGTTGGTTTATGCTTACTGTCAACCTGGATTGCATGTGGTTTTTCATTGTCTGGTGGAATACAGGTGGGCAACGAAGGTGGACCGGCTGGAGGTAATAACACATCTTTAAATTTAGTTACCAAACTTAAAAATCTGGACACCAATCTTGTTAAACTTAAGAAATTGCTGTTAGAGATTTCTTACTTTCGTGAATGTCTTGCACAGAAGGTGGTTCCTAAAGGCTTATGCTGCCACCAGTACCCTACAGGTTTAGAAACAGAATCTGCCTTCCACCAAGATTTGTTAGCTTTGTTTGATAGACAAGGCTTTGAACTGCTGGAACTTGTGGTTAAACATTATAGTACTTGGGTTGAGAGTCTAACAAAAGTAGTCACGGATCTGGACACCAGTATTAAAACAGATTTAGAGTTTTTGCGTTATAAATTCGAGTACAGTCAAATTTTATGAGCATAGACCAATACATGCTCAAACTCAGAGCTAATAAATTAAAAAACCTCCAACGCGACCATTTAGCATACGATCAAGGTACAGCTTACCCTGCACCTTCAATAGCTCAAGTCTGGCAGCAGGCTAATTATGCTATCAGACAACCATCTGAGGGAGCCAGGCTCAACCCTAATAACCATAACAATTCCAGCAATTTCAATCATCTCAAAGAGGCTTCCTTTAATAATGGTCTTGATAAACTTGATGATTCTTTGGACACTGGTGGAGCTCCGGTGGAGATCCATAGGAGTGAAAGGTTACAAAATGCCTCTCGAGACCAGAATAATACCTCCCACCCTAATCAAAATTTTCGGCAGGCCAATTCTTCAGGGGCCAAACCGAAACAGAAGAACATATACCAGAATACCAACAAGAGCAACCGCAAATTCAACAAACGGAAGCGATAGTAGGTACTGCTCCCAGTAATAGAGGTCCAGAGATCATCACAAATACAGCAGGGGACTTTAAAGTATATAATTACTCCACAGTTAAGATTGCTTCTGATATTGTGGAGTTCCTTGCCAAAGGACATACTTTTGTCCCTTCACAACATCTGAATTAGGTTAAAACCATTCTTGATATTAAGACTTTTACTCAGAAACTGAATTTCAATTTGTTGATGGGGGATGTCATGAATGTACCCGGGGTTGATAGTTTTTATATACCGAGTGCCTTCAACTTCCCATTACATCCTGTACTCCAAGTGTTTGAACACACTTGTGAACTAGATGATAGACACAGTATCAAGGATGGGTTTAAGGGGAAGCACACATACAACACAAGTAAGTATGAACGTGAGTACCTCAGTTTCATCAAGACACAGGATATCCATGTTTGCAAACTGGATAAAGGAGGGGGATTAGTTATCTTGGACAACTAAGACTATCCAGAAGGATGCAATTGGTATTGGATACCACTGCTTTTCAACTGAGTTCACATACAGAGGTTAATCAAGCTTACCAAGAGATTAAAAATTGTATTAATGATCTATTCATAGAAGGTAGGATTGAGCAAAACATCTACAATTATATGTTGTTGTCATACCCTAGGTTCCCATATTTTTTTGTAATCCCCAAAATTCACAAATGTTTGGTGGATCCACCTATGAGACCCTTAGTGGATGGTCATAATTCACCTACCTATCCATGTGCAAAATTTGTTGATTCAATATTGAAGAAATACTTAGAACCTGAAGACCAAGTGTGTAAGGACTCTTGGTTTTTTTGAGCAAAATTGATAGCCTACAATTTAATGAGGAATGTAACTTTCTAACAGTAGATGTAAAAGATCTTTACACCTGTATTCCACATATGTTAGGTATAGAGTGAATTGGCTTCATGTTAAGGAAAAATGGAGTATCAGGGACAGAAATTTCTCTAGTAATAGAATTACTAGACATCATTTTGTCCAATAAATATTTTATGTTTGGTAACGACTTTTATTTGCAAAAAGTCGGGGTAGCTATGGGCTCCCCATGTGGAGTCAGTATAGCAAATTTAGTTATGGCATACTGGGAAACAGAATTTGTGTTCAAAAATGAAAATCTGAGTAACTCCCTAGTATACTATACACGTTACCTAGATGACATTTTTATTTTATTAAAAGGTGACATTAACGATAGTAACAACTTAGTAGACTATTTCACCAAGTCAACCCAGTTTTTGCAATTTACATCCACTTTCAACACTGAGGAGATAGCTTATTTAGATGTTTTGCTAACAAAGAATAGAGTGCAACAATGTTTTGAAGCCAAGATCCATAGGAAGAGCACATATTCTAATGCCTTCCTGCACTTCTCAAGTTGTCACCCTCACCATCAGAAATGGTCAGTTGTTAAAGGCCAATTGGTGAGGGCTGCATGAATAGTAAGTCAGGACAATGAGTTTATGGATGAATGTTATTTATTAAACAATATGTTTTTGAGTCGTGACTACCCTGAAGCTTTATTAGATTATTTGATAGAAGAGGTCAAATCCAAGAGACTTAACAAGGTGTATCACCCTATTTTAGGTGTTAAGCAAGTAGATATGGCTCAAGAGAATATTTCCAATTTTGGTAATCAAGAGGTCATGAATAGTCTTGGAGAATAAAATGTAAGAGGCGAAATTGATTTTCATCAGAGTTTTATTACCACATTTCCTGTGGATAGCCAACTAATTACTAAGATTATCCAGAAAAACTGGGAATTATTTAGAATTAACACAATGTTATTTAGTAAGTTAGGAGACCACCCTAAAGTGATATTCAGAAGAGGTAAAAACCTGAAGAATATGTTGGAACAACAACATAGGAGTTTCCCTAAAATTACAGGTATGGATAAGTGTGAATCCTGTAATTTTTGTAAACATGTTGATGTCACGAATTACTTCCTCATCAACAGTTGCGGCTGGTGACTTCAAATTAAAGGGGGTCTGCAGGAGACAGCTGAATGGGCGGGGCCAACATGAAGGGGTGTGGTCAACTAAAAGGGGTGGGGCTATGGTGCAATGGGAGCAATGCTTGACATGCTTACTTATTTACATGAAATAAATGCTCAGTCAGTATGGTGCATGCAGAATACTCTACCCAGCACACATTGTTACATACATGTATTCTAGTGTGGTACTAATTATGTGAATAATTTAACATTTGTGAATTAAAGGAATCACTGATGATATGTCTATAAAGAAACATTTGCATTTCCTAACCCCATGTAGTTCCCTCATTTAGAATCAGTGTGCCTACATCAGGCACAATTCTAGCCACCAGTCTGCCCAAAATAATAATCATCATAATAATAATAATAATAATAATAATAAGTGCCCTTTCACTTAGGGTAGATACCACTAATGACCCAGACAAATTCTGTTTGTCTTGAGTGTTCACTTCTTCCTCCTTGCCATCGGTCACTCACATGTTTCTTCCTCGTATTGGCTTCTTTTCCATTCCCATGATATATAACCCATCCATCCACAACTCATTTTTCCCATTTTTACACATGGATTTTGGGTGTCACTTCAGCTGTGACAATCATTTAAAGCTAATACTCACACCACTGGTTGGCTAGCCCTGCCGTGGTTGTTCTTCCATACAACAAGCTTGTATGCACACTCACAGCTATAGCTAATTTAGAATGTCCAATCCAATGAATGCATGTCTTTGGAGTGTGGAAGGAAACCAGAGCACCAGGAAAAAACCCATATGAACACAGGGAGGACATGCAGACCACGGACATAAGGCACCCCTCCAGCTGAGAATTGCACCAGATAGGGAGGACATGCAGACCATGGACATAAGGCACCCCTCCAGCTGAGAATCACACCAGACAGGGAGGACATGCAGACCACAGACATAAAGCACCCCTCCAGCTGAGAATCGCACCAGACAGGGAGGAAATGCAGACCACAGACATAAGGCACCCCTCCAGCTGAGAATCACACCAGACAGGGAGGACATGCAGACCACGGACATAAGGCATCCCTCCAGCTGAGAATCACACCAGACAGGGAGGACATGCAGACCACGGACACAAGGCACCCCTGCAGCTGAGAATCGCACCAGATAATCTCTTGCTATGAGGCAACAAGACTACCTGTTGTGTCAACTTAATTCCCACAAACTAGAAATTCACAAATATGCCTCTACTCATTCCTCAGTGTAACAGTTAGCTAAATGTATTCCAGCCTCCTTCCTATTCAATGCCATCTTCCAGCTTCCCTCTCTCTGCATGTCACCCACATTAGAACTTGTCAGAAGACAGTCCCTTAGTGCTAGAAGCCAGCTAGCTACTTGGAGAGCTCCCCACATTAAATGATTTCAGATACAAGCACATCACTGATCCCCATCACTATAGTGAGAGTAGCAGTGACTGTTCCCTCTTTGGTCTCATTTTTAAGTGTGCATCAGTCTATCTATCTATGTTATCTGTTATGTATGAAGGAGGTAATGGTACCAGTAATTTCCCTTCACAAAGATAACAAATCTGCAGTAACAGGATATGGGTTAACCATAGTGCTTGCTGTTTGCAGCAGGTGTAGAGTTTTCATTTATTGATCTTTTTCTTGCATGCCTTGGATGGCTTAAACAAAACTTGGCATATATGCATGTAACTTGTCTGCAAAAATTAACCAATAATTCAGGCAAACAAACAATAATAACTCAACAATAATAACAACTCAGAGGTTTGAAAAAAAATTAGTCCACCAATAATCAGTAATAAATGTTTATTCCAAGCATGAATTTTGCAGATAGTACAAAAATCTATTGGTAGGAGATTTGATTTTACTGTTTTAGTAGATGCATAAGAAAACATACCTGTGTGTGTGCATTATAATGTCCATTTTATACACTGCTTTGGATAAATATATTAATATGATGGATTATATATTTGATGTATGTGTGAAACCAGGGCTAATGAAATATTTTCCCATTGTACCCGCTTTAAATTCATTCCCAGGCGGCTAACATGTAGCTTATTAGAATCTGTTATTAAATGATGATCTGTAAATGTGAGTTTTTTTTTTCAAACACCTTTATTGAATTATCACTTGTGACATCAGGCAACTTTACTTTTATATAAATGATATCAAACTGTATTAACAAGTTCACATTTACAAACATTATACTTCACATTACATTGCTATATATTACATAACCTAAGCAGCATTACATAAATTATTAAATTCCTGCCCTTTTCTTTTAAACAAAAAACATCTTTATTAAACCATCACTTATGAGAAAGGCAATTATACATTTATATTAACGAAAACAAACCACATCAACACAATCCTAGTTACAAGCATTTTACATCAAACACTATACTGAGATATTCCCAGTTGCAAACATTACATAGCTCATTTAAATCCTGCCTTCTTTTAAACCTCATTCCTCCCCTGTATATATCCGTACATGTGAATTCATCCTCTGAGAAAGTAGTATCTGCAAGTTGTTTGTGAAATATTTGTTGGGAATAAATCTTTATTGGTGTACCACATTTTTTCATGCTTCTGTGATTAAGTCATCTTGTAAGCTAACTGTCTATGTTTTGGATTCAGTTTATTCTACTGTTAACCAAATGATCTAAGAGGTACAGCAAAACATGCAGGAATGCAGTGTTGCAGTTTCACAAGCAAAAAAGGGACTTGTACATCATTTAGTTATAATGATCAAGTCTAATTCCTGGCTCATAGACATAGGATAGAGTGCCAATATAAATGGATCAGAAAGTCCCAACCAGAGCAATCATCTATGGATCATAAAACTGCTCAGATCAGAAGATGGAGTGAGCCCTGCAGCTTTAATTGAAAATGAGTTAACAAAATAGATGGACATGTAGTAACCATCAAAAGTGAGACTGCTCACTGAATTGTAAAATGGAACATGCCAAACCTTGGTACCCAAAACTCCCACAAAAAGTTTCTGAACTGACAAGAAAAAAAACATTTGCTTAAATTTGTAAAGGAAAGAAAGGGATGAGTTTGGCTACCAAGTAAGGCTCTACTAAGTTGTTTCTATTATGCAAGGCTTTTATGCCTTTTGTTGTCAGGTTGTGTTCCCTGCACAGATACTCCACCTCAAAATTTGATATTATGATCACTTTTCATCTTATGCACAAACAACAGGTCTTCAGTACACTGAGTGAGCTGGAAGAGTATATGAAAATGTACAGGAAAAAGGATACACCCTGAAGCTCAGACAGAGGTGTTTCCATCAGTGGGACAAGAAAAAGATGCTGTCAACCACTTCTCTTCCAAGCTTGTTACTTCAGGATAAAGAGGTCAAAGTAATTGGCATCCCTTAAAGAGGTTCATCATAGGAACAGCAGTTGTTTCCTCAAGGACACTAGGTGGTCTGAAGCCCTAGTACGGCTAGATGAACAATAAGACGATACTGACGTTCACAACAAGGATCCTTCTGTCATTACTTCATATTCAGAAGAGGATAATGCATATAATCAGCTTGAATAAATAAGAAAAACAAAATCTGCTGCTCCACAAGTTAACGCTGTGATTCCGTAAGTGAAAGGTCAAATAACTAAAAAAGAAGGAGCGGAACACAGCGGGAGTAAGAATAAAATGCCAAAATTTAATTCCAGTACATGTGCACAAGGAAACAAATGGATGAGCGCTTTCACTATAATAGCTTCTTCAGATCCTTCTACAAAAATCCCCATAAACCTCCTCTTCATATAAACAATCCAACCAATTAGAAATTAAAAATTAAAGGGCTCATCTACACTTGATCATTCAAAAAGAAAAATGAAAAACATTTGCAAAAAATGTAATAAAAAGTACATAAACAAAAATAAAGTGCTCATGTAACATACACTTAAAAGCATCACATTAAAAACATTAAAAATCTATATGAATAAAAAATGCCTTAATACATATAATCCTTGATACATCTATCCATAAATAAGTATGAATTAACACTGGTAAAACTAAGCCACAGAAGTGTATAAACAACTTCTGGATTATTTCACATTCCTACGCTGTTTCAGCTTGGGTTTAATTGAAGCTCTATCATTCAACCCATGCCCCCTGTCTGCTTTCAGTACAATAATCCAGTCAGTCTCCTTAGCCTCTGTAAAATTCATAATATCACCACCCCTCTTATTGGCGGTAATAATTTCCAAAACCCGAAACAGAAAAGTATGGTCCTCATGATTAGAAACTACATGCCTCGCTAAAGCATTATGCAGGTTGCCCTTTCTCATGTGGTAAATGTGTTCTCTCATTCTGTCCTGTAACGGACGGTTGGTTTTACCAACACAGAAACTCGAGCATACCTGACAGGTAGCTAAATATATCACATTAGATGTCATGCAATCTGCATCCACATTGGTAGAGAAAGTGACATGTTGGTCTGGATGGAAGAATTCCTCACTACTGTCTATAAAGGAGCAGAAATTGCAATGACCACAGGGCTTAGTATACCCAGTGTTCATCACAGTCCTGTCAAGTCTGGAATAACATAGCAATCTCTTCAGATTACTCTTATTCCTAAACAAAAAACCTGTTGTCTCACCCACAATATGTTTCAAATCATCATCAACAAGTAGAATATCCCAATATTCGCTAATAATTTCCCTCAACCTAGGTTGATCAGAGGTGAAACAAGTGGAAAACTTAACTGGTCGATTGACCACAAGATCTCCAGTAGTTTCATATTGGCTCCTGGGTCCAAAGTATGGTAAACCTAAAGAAGTGCGTAACATATGTGCTTCCCCCAAATAGGAGGTAATCTCATTTCATTGTATCCCCGGCTCAATAATCTACTTCTCAGGCTTTCTAACTCTGAGATGAAGCCACTGTTAGTGGGATTCAACCTGGAGGTTCTAATAGCCTGGCCTTTCATAATGTTCTTAAAGACAAATGGTGGGTGCATACTGGACCTTAGTAGTAAAGAGTTACAATGACATGCCTTATGGTGGACCCCTGTGTTTATCAGGTTGTCCGTTAATCTCTCAATGAATTACACAGTGGAGGCTGTGCAGCTATGTGTGGTATAGCAGAAATGATACATATCTGATACCAGACCTGGGTTACCTGTATTAGGGGAATTCCAGAGACATATCTCTGTAGTTCTAAACATGATCATGTATTGGAATACATGCATTTAGTCGAACGCACCACTTCTGAATGTTGCATCCTCCGAACCTAAATATCGACTCTCTCCATGGCAAACGGTCTGAATATTGACCGTAACTCCGAATTCGACATTCCCAATTGCTCAAACACCACAACAAGCACTACCATGGGTCCAGAAGGGGGTTATTAGCCTGACTGGCATTCGGTGTTCAAGAATTTGGCGAATGAAAATTCAACATTGTGCTATCTTGGGTCACAGCCTTCGACATTTAGGATGTTGGGCAACCACCTCTCAACTAAATGCATGTATTCCCCATGTACTATGTATGTAGACTAGAAGGGCCTAAAGAAAAGCTCCAGTATCAGATACGTGATAAAGTCTTAGTTTTTAGACTCTCTTAATGTTAATAGACAAAGGTAGCAGTTGGGGGGAGCTTGATTGTTTCCTTCTTTAACCCTGGTCTGTCAAAGAACACCAGCAAAGAACCCTGGCACAAGTGAGGCATGCCTCCCCCTCCCACTGCCATGCTTAGAGGCTGCCTGGTCCACAGCATACCTTATAATTTAAATTCATGAATAGTTATTGAGTTTAACAGTTTAGTTTTGTGTATATACCCCAGAATTTTAAAACATTACTTTTACTGCAACACTTTTGTACAGCACTGCTAAAAACATTAACAATGTATATAGAAAGGAAGAGTATTATGTCAATAATACAGCGTCCAGAATATGCATGCTTAGGAACTATCAGCAAAGGGAAAAGTTCTGGGATGGAATGCCTATGATAAATGTTACTTCCCTTTTCTCTTAGTTGCTGCGGGATTCACCTCCCTCTCCTACTAACATGCTTAAAACTGCTGTTCAACAAACTGCTACTTGCAATAGTCTAGAGCAGTTCATCACTTTAACTTCAGCTTTGTTATAGTGGTTTTAAGACAAAACAGTAGTAATGGACTAGATCAAAACACAGAGCCAAATACCAAAACACTGTATACAATAAACATTGAAAATACAACTATATAAATGCAAAGCACAAAATGTTGTAAGTATAAAACTGCACTTTAGTCAATAGGAGTCATAATTATGAAATGCTAAGACCATTAGAAGACATATTGGAAATGATCCACAGTGTTGTTACTAAATGCTAATACATGTAGCTCTTGAGGTGTCTGTGGGAAGCATGCCAAAGGTGAGCAACCTCACAGACTCTTTAGTAGTATGTTACAGATATGCATGCCCAGTAGGCAAAATTAATGGTAACCAAATGTTTCTAAACACATCTGTGCAACCATTAGTAGTCTGCAGGAGAAAGTCAGGATGCTTAGGGTGGGTAGTAGAGCATGGAAACCTGTCTCAGGTAAGAGGGATCCAGGTAAAGTAAAGAAAAATACTCCAACACCAAGATTTAAATGACAATATGATAATGAACTGCAAGCTACAGCAAGCTTTAAAATATGCTGGGGGAAATGACAGTTTGGAGTCTTCTGACAGCAGACAGTTATGAAATATGTTCTGAAGAACTTTGCAGTACAGAATAGGCTGTGATACTAACATTTATCAGCATGGACTAATCAGATGCAATGAAAGAGCCAGCAAATGGCTGGAAGAGTGGTAGAGAAAACTGAATATCAGTACTTCTAACAGGGTTTCAAGGGCCTAAAAATAGGAAAGCTGAAGTAGAATCCTCATCCTGTTGTGAGATTAATGGCAAAAAACAATGGGCAAAGGAAGAAGCCAATCAGGGAAGAGAAAAAGAAGCAGATGGTGCACCCTAAAGCACCAATATCTAGAAGTAGGAGAAGAAAGAAGTGCTCACCCAGGAAACAGGCAGATACTATTGACTTTTCCAATATGGAAGTCACTTAGAGATAGAACAAGACAGAGAGCTCCAAACAGGAAGAGAAAGATGAATTTTTGGACAGATGAAGAGGAGTAAAGAGTGTAATAGTAGGATCCCATCAGACACTGTTTTCAGTGGGTAAGAAAATCAAAGAAAATTTAAGATATGTAAATGTATAAAGAACTACAAGGAACTTTGATCCACTGCTCTTTTGTTTGTTACATAGTTGTTTAAACATGACATACTGAAGACAGGGTGTTATTGAAGAAACTGTTACGAAGCACAGCAGTGAATGACTGTAAAATAAGAAACACATTTGAAAGAGTCATGATACTTATAAGGGAAAAAACTCCCCAAAAACAGAATTTTGCAGTAACAAATCAGGAGTAAAAAGGGCTGCACCACAGTGAGTAAATAAAGAATGAAAAAAAGGCAAATAATAGCAACGAGTGTACATAATTTAAATTGAGAGACATGGTAAAAAACAAAGCAGTTCTAATAGTTAACAGCATGCAGCACAGAAAAGTAGAAATCAGGACTGCAGAACTGAGAAGTCAGCAAAACAAATGTTGTAGTCTTGATGTACTGACTTTGCAGAATCAAATTTGATTGTAATTATGTTGGGATGTGTGGGGGAGAATGTCCTTCACTGTGGAGTATTTTTTTCTCAGTTTGAAAGAATATATCATTTTCATAACTTCTTTGCGCTTCATAGGTCTGAAGCATCTCTGCTTTGTAATGTGATTTAAGATCTCACCACACTTGAGTTTAAAGGCAAGGAGAAGAAAAGACCAAGTAAAAGATGTGATATGTGATGATCAACCTTTTTGATAACGGTGACGCAGTGTGAAACAAAAAAGGTTATCAAGTGTGAGATGATACATGGACTAAAAAGACAAAAGGAAATGTGGAATGATGCATTTTTGTAGGCTAAAGATGGCTTATTTGCAATATTTTTTCAGAAGTTATAAGGAGGCTAGCAAACCACTAAAGCAATCAAGCATGTCCAGCTAAAAGGGCTACCAATAAACATAACATAAACAATGACAATTAAAAAAGATGCAGTTGGCTGGGACAATAAAAAATAATATACATACCACCAAGAAGAAAACTCTCTGTACTCTACTCTGTTCTTCTTCACTCAGTCGTCTTGTGACAATAAACTGAGATTGTTTATTAAACCCTTTACAACTTATTGAAGAACCATTTATTGTGTTGTACAAAACTTTAAATAACTGAAATAACTGTGCTGATACATTTATGCATGTGAGGCATATATATATAATGGAAAATTCTGCAAGAGGTTTAAGGTATCACACAGTTAGAAATCTAGCTTTGCTAGATTTTTCTTTTTGTGTTTTTTAACCAGTTGGTTATCTGTGTGACCTTTTTACTCTTTGTTTTAGTTTGTTAGTTGGGATATTTTGTAGACACCCTAATGTTTATGGATATCAGCTAGGTATGACAATCCTGTGCTTCCAAAGGTCAAGCATTCCTCTTATGTTGTGCTGATGATGTCATAAGAAGGCAGAAACATGCATGACCACAGCAAGAGGGATTTGGCTTTAATGGCCTGAAATTGTCCATAAATAGAATTAAAAATGAAAGTAAAAGAAAAAGTCATGGACATTCAGAATTGCCATTTAGCTGAAATACCTGATATCCTTAAACGGTGATTTGCATATATCCCATGAGGCCTCTGATGCAAGAGGTTTAAGGTATCACACAGTCAGAAGTCTAGCTTTGTTAGATTTTTCTTTTTGTGTTTTTTAACCAGTTGGTTGTCTGTGAGACATTTTTAC
Source organism: Protopterus annectens (assembly GCF_019279795.1). Lineage (NCBI taxonomy): Eukaryota > Metazoa > Chordata > Ceratodontiformes > Protopteridae > Protopterus > Protopterus annectens. Next base: position 1,751,293,597 of record NC_056726.1, on the reverse strand, counting down.
TCTTTGTTTTAGCAATAAATCTAAACCAAAATAAAAAAAAGTGTATAAAGCATAGCCAGGCTAAGGTTAACTTCATCCAAAAATAGCTCAGAAAATCAATGAAAAGAAACAAAGATTCATCTGACATAAAACATGCCATCTAGATAAATGATAATAATGAGACTGTCTATGACCAGATCCAAAAGATGAAGGGGAAGAAACAAGAATGTATTGTTCTAGAACAGAATATTTCCACCTCAAGAGAAACAAGAGATATAGAATTAGAGACAATTTCAGGCCAGAAAGTGAAACTCTGTCCCCCTTCTCAGTTAAATTATTTCACCCAAAATTACATTTGGAATGACCTTGTCTGTCTTCAGCAATGCCAGAAATATTAGTTCCATGTGATTAGATGAGATAACCAAGAAGCCTAATTTGTGCATTCCGAAATAGTCTACTATACCCCTTTTATACAGAATGTTAATACAGAGTTAAAAATGAATAATCTCCCAGTATTTGGAAGCAGGCTACTTTGTTCCCAGTCCAACAGTAAGGCCCTTCCACAGACTCCAGAAATTACAGACTATTAGCCTCATAAGTGTATCATGCACAATGATGGTGTAAATTGCCTAGGAATGCATTGAGACAGACATGGAAAAGTTACTTCTCTGTGAACTAACCCAATACAGTTTAGTTACAGGCCCATCTTGTATCCTACTTCACACACACACACACACACACACACACACACACACACACATATATATATATATATATATATATATATATATATTTTTTTTTTTTTTTTTTTGAGATAGCAATCGTATCTTGGATGAAAGTATACCTGTCCATGATTTTAACTTGATCTGGTTAAAGTGTTTGGACTATACCCCATAATAGAAACATTTATAAAATCAAGAATCTGAAAGTAAATTAATCCATAATAAAGTGGGTCCACAACTGGCTACATGCCTGCATACAATAGGTTAAGAATAGGAGGGCTGCTAGCTTTACCATCCTTTGTTATCAATGAAATTCCTCAAGACTCTATCCTCGGCCAGTCCTTTTTGGCATTTTTTATAGGATGCCAAAACTAATTCCAGTGTCCGGCTCAGCAAATATGCAGATGACTGCAGACCTAGAGACTTGTACTTAACCCTGCTGATATAATCTCTTTTTACAGACTGGACTTAAGTTCAAAGATTATATTTTTCATGACAGTTAATGTTTTTAATCAATATTGTGTATGATTTTTAAGTTTTATTTTTATGTTAAAATTTATATGATGTTTTTAATTATGTGTATAAATTTAATATATTGAATGTTTATTATGGAAGCTATGTTTTGTCATATGATTAATGTTTTTTCATTTGATTTATTACACATCAGGCTTAATGACATTTAAATGGTGAACAACTGAATGGTTGTTATTCTGAAGAAGCCTGATAGGTAAGGCAGATGAAAGTGAATTTTTTCAGTGAGTGCCTTTTTGTTTGTTTTTTTCTTCATTTTGGCACTTGTAAGGAACTTTGGGTAGTTGAAGGCCATAAAGAGTCCAGTCACATAAAATGATATGTACCAGCTGGATACCTCATGTCTGTGCAGGGGCTAGTCCTTTTTAATGTGTGTGTTTGTGTGCGTGAGTGTGTGTGTGTGTGTGTGTGTGTGTGTGTGTGTGTGTGTGTGTGTGTGTGTGTGTGTGTGTGTGTGTGTATCACTGCAGAAGGTTCGGCAGGAAAATATATCTTTTAGAAGACTACACAACGATAAGCAAATAGCTTGATCTATAAGAAGGTATGTAAATGCTGGAAGGTAACATGGCAATACTGAAGTGAATGGTCTGAAACACAAAGGCTTGTATTCAGTACAAAACTGCAACATAGTTCATCTAAAGACCATTAAGATGTAAAGACAGTCTACATCTAATGGAAACTAATTAGCGACAAAACGAGCAGAAAGGGGCATGGACATATTTATAGCATATGACCTAAAGCCTGGGGGAAAGCAGCCAGGGTGATAAAGCTGGAAAGAAAGCAGACAAGAGTTCTGGTGTGCATAGGATAGCATCACCAGGAGAGAAGAAGATGGTGTAATTAATTTATACAGACAGCACCATCTGGACTATTGTTTGCATTTCTGGAGACCTTACTTTTACCAGACCATATACAAGACTGATGCAGTACAGAGGAGGACAGCATAAATGATGTACAGTATTCAGCACAAGCAACATAAAGATATATTAATATATACAGTCATAAATGAGATAAATGGGAATATAATAAAACATTTAAGTAGTTCAAGGAAACCCAAATGGTCAGGCTAGGTATAATCTTTCTTTCAAGGAAAGAGAGAGACAGACAGATTAAGAAAACAAAATATAATCATATTTTCTCTCTGTCCCTGATGGAAGGTGTCACTACAGTATAATCAAGAGGATCCAAATGTCCACTGTTTTAAAACATATTTAACTGGACACATGGAGAGGATTTGGTATTTTTAGGTGTGTCACTTAGAAGTGTGAGGATTTTTTAATAGGTATATGTATGTATACCACTACAAAATACTTTCTAAGGAGGTAATAAATTGAACAATATTTAGGGAGCTTATGAGGGCCAGACTCATTAATGCTTATACTAAGTATATGCTAAGTGTACATGATCAGTATTTAAGAGCATCTTTACCACACTGTTTGTGCTTTCTAGTCACTCAGCAAGATTACACTGTGTACATGTAGTTTGCACTTTGTGGTAACTTTTATGAATCACCCTCATATTTAAGGCTAAAAGAAAATTAATATGAAAACTAAAATTAGGAGGAAGAAGGTATGAGTTGTTTGTCTTGTCTGTTCACTCAGAACAGTGTACACTTAATATAAACTTAGCATTAAAGAATTGCAGGGTAAGTGTTGGATATAGTAAACTCTGATGTCTTTACTGTGGGTGTAAGTCTGGATTTCTACACTATGAATTGTATGAAACCAATGGGATAGAGTTTCATTTACATGATCCGGTGAGTACCATGTAGCTAGGTAACGCCTTTTAAAGTCAAGCTATGCTCCTAGAATACTATGGTGTAGAGGAAATTGAATACAGAAGAAGACAGTAATAAAAATTCAAATTTAACCAGAAATTCTGCCATTCTTTTCTATCTGAATTAGAGTCCTGCTGCACTTTCCAAATATAATTCATCTCATATGAAATACACCTTCAATTATTGTCTATGCAAATGCTGAGTTTCACTTTCTTTTTCTTAAAAAGGTATGCAGTAAGATAAAGTCGGATAACACTGTTCCAGAAGTGGTATATTTCCCTGCCTTTCTACTGTAGGCCCTGCAGTACTTCTAACACAGACAAGCAGAGTGATGAATCTATTTAATGCCAACTGTGCTCTAGATGAGGACACCCCACTGGTGCAGAAAGAAAATGCTGATCTGTGATGGTGAAGATTCATGTTCATAGTGTAACCCACGTGCCAGAGAGCCAGGTATGGAAAATTGGAATTATAAATCAAAGGCCTGTAGAGTCATGTGTGCCTTTCTTTCTTTTTGTAATATTTCTCAGTTTCATTTCTTCTGTATTCAGCCTCCCAGTTCACTCCTACTCTTATGTAACCCTTAAACTCTCCCTACCGTCATAGCACACTGAAGTTCATTTCACTTCTAGATCAATGAGTAGCCAAAAATAAACTCTTTTAAGCATAGGTTCGTACATATTTTTACTTGCCTCAAGCAGTAATGAAGTAATAGGAATGTACATTCCAGGTTTAGCTGTCAACACTTGCTAACAAAAATAATAATGGTGTCATTAAAATTTGGCTGTCAAATAGAGAAGAACAAGGTTTAAAACAAAACTTGTTCTGGTACTTGTGACTGAATAAGCAGAGTCTGATGGTTTATGTCAGAACAAGAACTCATTCAATAAGAAGGAAATCAGATAAACTACATGGTGAAATGGGTGATACCCACTGTAACAAGCAAACACTGGGTCACTAGCACAAGTAAATGTGAAGCAATCTGTCACAGAAATGCGTGGAGGTTATATAACTTATTCAACTTCAGTCTTCATACAAACCAGACCTCTGCTGATACAGCCATTTTTAGCTTGCTTGGTAAATTGTGTTATAGTCCCATTAAAACTATTAGATTAGAAGAATAATTATTTTTAGTTTCAAAATATCAGAATAGTACCTCTTAATGTTACAGTGTCACAAGATTATAGTTTAATCTGCAGTTTCAAGACCTCAGATGATCACCTAGGAATCTGCATCCACAGATAACTAGGGACATATGGCCAGTTACCTGACCAATAATCAATCAAGAAGTTCAGCTTTCGTAAATATGTTGATAGTCTGCCAATGGCAAGTGATTGCAGTGTATAGCCCCCTCTACATACAAATCTTTTCAAAACTTCGATGAAATTTGTCTATATTGACTAGTTTATATCTCTGATTCTACCCAAATGAAAGTATACAAAAAAGTAAGATTGCAGACATTGCAGAATAATATTTATTTTAATATTACAGTGATTTGAGCATTACCATGTTATGCAAATGCTGGTTAGATGTTCTTTTGCATCACTCCATAATCTGAACTTGAAATATAACTGTTTTTTAGACTGTTGCTGTTCTTGATGTTGTTATAGAACTAGGCCAGGCATTACAGTTCCTAACAGGAATGGTTGGTTCTGTGTCATGAGCATAACAGAAAATCTTAGGCTCTTAGTAGGTTTTTAGAACTCAGTTGACTCCAGGTTATGGGGATCCCATCTTGGATGACCAACAGCTTTTAAGTTGAACTTTCTTTTGCATTTCTGCATCTGAGTGTTATTTATGCACAGATTGAGTTACATTTATAGCAATATTAGCAAACACCATTCTAATCACATTGGAGTTGGATTTCAGTGGCTGATTTCAGTTTTCTGGGTACTTTGGACTTTTTTTGAGTGATATTTGGTGCCTTTGGCTTTTTTTTTTTCTTGTTGGTTTACTAGTTTACGGCCATAGAGATAGAAACCAGCACTGATAAAAAAGAAAGGGGGAATAAGGAGGAACTTGGGCATGCCAGGAAGCTCATTGGACAATTATCACAATTTATAGACCTAATCAAAAACCAAAAACTAGATACTAAAACAAAAAAATAGCTGAAACCTTGTACGGAACCACTGATATTATAAAAAACTTGTATTGACGAAAAACACACTGAGAAAAAAATGCAAGCACTTTAATAGTCCATTTAATAGTCCGTTTTTTCTCAGTGTGTTTTTCGTCAGTACAAGTTTTTTTTTGTTTTGGTATCTAGTTTTTGGTTTTTGGTTACGTTATTGAGTTCTCTTGCCTGTTTCTTGTTATGGATATCACAGATGAATTGGAGCTATCTGGGAATGTGTTGGCCGAGGATACCGGAGCAGAAATCAGACAACTGTGTGGAGATGTTTCTTGTTTAAAGGGTGAACTAACCAAGTTATTGGAACTTCTGACCCAGAAGGAGAGTTGTGCTACCACTAGGCAATCCTTTATTGGCGAACATGGTAAAAATGGACTATTAAAGTGCTTGCATTTTTTCTCAGTGTGTTTTTCGTCAGTACAAGTTTTTTTATAATATCAGTGGTTCCGTACAAGGTTTTGGCTATTTTTTGGTTTTAGTATCTAGTTTTTGGTTACGTTATTGAGTTCTCTTGCCGGTTTCTTGTTATGGATATCACAGATGAATTGGAGCTATCTGGGACTGTGTTGGCCGAGGATACTGGAGCGGAAATCAGACAACTGCATGGAGAAGTTTCTTGTTTAAAGGGTGAACTAACTAAGTTATTGGAACTTCTGACCCAGAAGGAGAGTTGTTCTACCGCTAGGCAATCCTTTATTGGCGAACGTGGTAAAAATGGACTATTAAAGTGCTTGCATTTTTTTCTCAGTGTGTTTTTTGTCAGTACAATTTATAGACCTCCTAACTCCTCTCAGCCAATCCATGATCGATTTAATTGCCAAAGCACAAGAGGGGTGGATCCAGGAAGTGGTTTGCACAAATGGATCTATACCGTGCGAAAATAGCAATAATCTGAATGACTGTGGTGAAAGCAGGAACAATAGATTAAATGAAGTTAATTTGACCAACAAAATGGATTTTCAGTGCACACCAGGGCTTTTGAGAAGTGCTGAAGGCATGGGTGAAATGGATGAAAACGGAACAACTATTATACCATCAGGGTGAATAAAACGGACATTAAGGACTGGCTACAGGTTAGTTACTCTTTTGACTTCAGAAAAAAAAAAATTAAGCCTGTGCCTGACTCAGACACTTATAAAAATAAGCTTGACAAGCTGTTTAAATGTTGAATAAGTTTAAATCACTGGAGATTGAAAATGCTTATCTCAGACAATGTATTTCAGAGGGTATAGTGCCTAAAGGGCTGATGATATGTAAGTATCCAAATAATGTTTTACCTGGGAGTGCATTTCATAAAGAATTAATAGAGATTTTCAACAGATGTGGACTGGATGTGTAAAAAAGTATGGTTAGAGAGAATGATAGAATTAAAGAAGAACTTCAGAAAGAGATTGAAATTTTAAACAAATGTATTAAAAGTGGCTTTATATATACTATCCCTGCAGACAAAGAAATTGATGCTAAATGTAATGACCTGGTGAAAAGGCAAATAAAAAAAATTGGAAAGGGATACAAATGAATACAAAAACAATGTGAGCTACCCTAGCCCAAAATCTAATATTAGGTTTTGAGAAAGGTAGGAAAATGAGGAGAGGATAGTAATAAATTCTGATGAAGGAACCCAGATAGGAGAACAAGTGAATGATTTAGATGATTTTCCTGAACATGCTCCTCTGCATAGATCCAAAAGGATTAGGAATAGGGTTGATAATCAATATCAGCAGCATCCACATTTTTGGAAGGGAGGGAGAAGGGGGAGGGGGAGATACTGATTAGGTATGGTATTCCCCACCCCAACTTGAAGAACGATAAAAACTTGATAAAGCAGGATGAAAATAACCATTTCAGGTTTGTGAAAGATGATTTTAGTATATATATAATTTTAGTGATGTACAATTAAAAAATGAGCATTTTAGCCTTTTATCAAATTAAGTTTATTCCTTTGAAGAAAGGAGACCTGACAAAAACCTTGTTAGATGTCAAAATGTTTACAAGAAAAAATAATTTTGAGTTATTTTTTGCACAGGACCGACCCTTATATCAAAGAGAATTAAAGAAAAAGAGCGTGCTCAACCTTTCCTTACATCCACAAACTATGAATTTTAAACATATTTTAGAGAATGAGATTAAGACAAAATATTCATGAGTGAAGTACAAAACAAACTTAAAACCTACAGAGAACAGCATTTTAATGGACCTTAGAAATAATAGTAATTTAAGGGTTATGAAACCTGACAAGGGAGGGAGGACTGCTTATATATGAAGGAAAAATGGATAATATTTTGATGGACACTAACAGATATGCTAGTGCATGAAGAAACAAAATTAATATAGCTTATAAAAGGATTGACACGGTATTGGATGATTTATTTGTAAAAGGTTTGATAGATCAAAATACCTTAAATTACCTGAAGATAGAAAAACCTAGAATTCCCTCTATATTTGGAATCCCCCAAATCCATAAAAATGAGACTGATCCACCACTAAGACCTATTGTCTTAGCCAAAGGCTCAAAAACTTTGCCATTGGCAAAATATGTGGACATTAAGTTGAAAGGCCTGTGGTTAAAAAGAAAAAATATTTTAAAGGATTATTGGGATTTCTGATGGAATTAAAACATGATTTGTATCGAGAAACCATGTCTTTTTTAACAATAGACGTCGATTTAATTTCCAGTATACCACATTTAGAGGGTATTAAATTATTGGAAGAAATAATGTTTGAAGACAACGTGCTAACACACAATGAGTGCATAGTATGTTTACAGTTAATGAAATTAATATTAAAATACAACTTCATATATTTTAAGGGAGAATTTTACCACCAGACAAAAGGGGTGGCAATGGGCACAGCGTGTGCCCCTACATATGCTAATTTGGTCTTGGCTAAATGAGAGGAAAATATTGTATTTAATTCAAAATATAGAGAAAGTTGGATAAGTTATAAAAGGTTTTTGGATGATATTTGTATTTTATGGGTGGCTCTGAAGGAAGAGATTCAAGATTTCATAAGTTTTATTAAATAATAGTACTTCCTTTTTAGAGTTCGTGTATAAAGTTAGGCAGGGCAAACTTTAATACTTAGATGTTGAGATCTATAAGGAAAATAATGAGTTTAATTTGAAAATATATAGAAAGAGCAGATATACAAATCATACTTATACTTTGATAGTGCATTATAAGAAAAATATAATGAAAGGACAGTTCATCAGGTCATGCAGGATGACTTTGAACAATGAAGAATTCATAAAGGAGATATGTATTGTGTCTATGTGTGAATAAAATCTTGGAGTTGGACTTCAATGGCCAATTTCAATTTCCTGGGTACCTTGGACTTTTTTTGAATATATAAAATGACAAAAACTTCTACTAACCTGACCATCTATACTCAGTGCTTTCACATCCAAAAAAAATCTATTTCAGTTGGAGAGGTAGAACTATTGATGTAATCAAAAAATAAAAAAAATGTATCTACAGTATCCATCCAGATCAAAAATTGATCATCCACAAAAATTGGTACATGCCAATATGTTGTTTATATGGGCCATTTAAAATAAACTCATTTTCCCAGGTAGCCATGACTATGTTGGTGTAGCTGTTGGCACAAGGGGTGCCCATAGCTATGTCATCCTTTTGTAAAAAAAATGTTATTTTCAAAAATTAATATATTATGTTCCAATACTATTTCCATCGGAAAGCCCAACTCTATCATTCTCTGATCAAAAACATTACATCCTGAAAGGTACTGTTGTAACATCATTACCCCCCCATCATTGGGTATGGCAGTAAATAATGATTGTACATCCAGTGTTACAAATAACAAGCTGTCCAAATCATATGCTTCCTTAAAAATAGGTACATCTGTTCAACAAACTGCTGTGAATCTCTCAAAATGATGGGATTATTACATAAGATAAATTTAAGTTTACTTCAATGAAAATGGATAGGGGTTCAGTATTCCAGTTTCATCCTAAAAATATTGCTCTCAGGGGAGAGTTAGAGGGATCTTTGTGTATTTTGGGTAGCCCATGTATGGAGGGTATGAGTGGTTCGTCAACCTTCAAGAAATTATTTAAACTTTGCTCTATTGTATGAGTCATTAAACACTCTCGTAACATTTCGTATATTTTCAAACTCCTTACAGAACAATCATCTCTACTAATACACATATATGTATCCCTATCACTTAACATGAGTCTCATACTAGAGAAATAATGCTCATGATCCATCACCACTAAAGGGGCTGCCTTTATTGGCTGGTTGTATAACAATAGAGGCATCCTTTTGTAAACACTCAAGGGCCTCATGTTCCCCCTAGATAAATTCTGAAACTCTTTCAGTTTAGTAGGAGTTTGAAAAGAACTGTAGAGTTCATCATTACATAATTTCTCAAAAACAGATAATACAGGATGATTAATTGGTATGTGTGTGTATATATATATATATATATATATATATATATATATATACATATATATATATATATATATATATATATATATATATATATACTGGATTTTGATAAAGAAATTCCCTGTTCACCAGGGTTACTTTTGCCAAAATTTAATTTTAATGTAACACTCCTTATAAAACATTTCAGGTCTATTTCTATAATAAAATCAGATACCTCAGCCCTCTCAGAGGGAATGAAGGAAAGTCCTTTCTCTAAGACCATAATTTCTATGTCTGTCAGTCTACTAGATAAGTTCCAGATCAACAAATTTCTTCCCGCTGCCACATTTTCTTCAATGTGTTCACCGGATTCTGTTACACATCCTGTTTCCTTTTCATCCATGTTCTGCTCCTCAATCTGCCTAGGGCCTTTCCTGTATCTTGAAAAAATTGGCAGGGGAGAAGAAAATGGACTTCTATTACATGTATTAATGAGTGAAGAGGTCCCTCTAGTGTCAGTGCCATGTATAAGTCTACATCCTGTTACAACCTCTAGGTTGTACTGCACATGTTACCATTGTTGATGATTTTTTACTATGATAATTGCTATTTTTATGATAATATCTAATTTTTGTTGTTTGTTGTTTGTACTTATATTTTGTATTGGATCGTGTCTTGGAGCTTATCTCCCCGGGCCTCTACTGAAAATGGACATATATCCAGTTAGACTAGCCCGGTCAACAAATGTAAAATAAATGTAAAATAAATAAATAACAGCTTCTTCCCTGTTGGTACAGCCAATGTAACCATTCAACTCTTTTCCTTGCTGTTATTCTACCGTAATGTTCCCAGTCATTTTCCTTCTAGCTTCTAAAGAAGGAATAGGTGGTTGCAGAACAGATTCTGTTTATAGCTGCAGCTGGTTTTTAGATATTAGTTATATTTCCTGCAGTTGTCACTGCATCCACAAGACTGACGGAAGGAACTTTAACGGATGTAGTTCTTGTCTCATTGCTAAAAGCAGCAACTACTGGTCTGACCTTTAGCCAAGTGAATACATGCCCAAAGGCAGAAATCATGTCTATCCTGTTCAATTTTCTTGGCCTTAATGGAAAGGAGCTTCTTTTCGTAAATCAGAACTGAGTCAATAATAGCTCCTATTCTATTGTCAATGAGAGCTGCCAGAAATGCATCATAGATCTCACTCTGTAAATTAAGCATCTTCTGGTTTAGGTGGCTAACCTTCAGTTTGAAATAATCAATGAATAACTTAATGTATGAAAAACTTAGGTCCAGGTTTAACTTTGCCATTTAGTTAGTAGATCGGGGTATTTATCCCCATAGGTAGGCATGCGTAAAACCCTGAGACCTTGTGGAACTATTTTGAATTGCAAACAGGCTTCCATATGAAAGTGTTGCGTTTGGAGCCTTTTCACTTTAAACAAATCATCCTCAAGCTGCAATAGCAAGGCTCGTAGCTGAGTTTTATCAATATCATTATTCATTTCATTGTTGTTATCAGAGATGGTGTCTAAGTTCAACAATGGATTCAAGTCATTTTGGAGACATTTAATTAATGTATCATGATGAGAACTACCTCTCAATTCATTGGTAACTGTGACTGTAACAGGTACATAGTCCAGCTCAATGGGAGTTACCCCCCCCCTTTCTGCCATCACTTCGTTGCTTGAGATGAAGGAGCTAGCTATGCTGGCATATGTTACACATCCACTGCCCTACTCCCCCTGGCACAGCTGGCACTACCTCACATAATCACAGTCATCACATCAGAACACACACTTCAGAAAGTATCCCACTCTACCATAATTTCACTACAGTCTAGCTAAAGACAGGCAAATCCACAGTATGTGAGGTATTTGTAATGCACCCCCTTTCCCATACGCCTTCAACATGCAGCCTACATTTGTATTTCCATTGTTGGTAATTTTACAGGTAATCCAGCCTTGACATTAGGCATTTCAACTGAGTCATAAGGCACTGGTCATAAACCCATTTTACCTATATTATTTTCTGCACCACTGAAAAGGAACCTGGATACCACTGTTCTCCACTCCCAGTTTCTCCATCAAGTTCTGATCCCTTTTGTGTCTAGGAGAAGATCCTGCTTGTGACTGGTACCTACAGACTCAGCTTGCAGCAATGAAAGTGAGGTTTTGTGATATAGTTTCATATGTGATTACTAGGCAAATGGTGCAAATGCCTTTACAAGCCTAGCCAGGAATACCCAGAATATGACAATATTATGTCTTAATTCCCCAGATATTGGATGGGGTCGTATCAGGGTAGTGGGTCATAGGTGTTAGAGCCCTGAGTCATTTTACAGACAGGAGTGAATTTATGGTCCTCCATCCATTAATCCAAAATATTTTCTTCTAGAGAATGAGAAATGGGCTTTGTTTTACGAAGATGGGAAGTTTATTCCATAGATGTGGTAGCCTTTGGGATATGAATCTGTCTCTCCAGCAAGTTGTGTTAGAGTCTTAAATAAGGTTCAGGTCCATAGAACGTGTAACCCTCATATAATTATTCTTGTCAGTATGTAACACTTTCATCAGGGCTGGATCAGTGAATGTTTTGTAGGTCAGGTATAAGTCACCTCTCAATAAATGATATGAGATGGAGTAAAGCGACAGGGCCTTTCGTCAGTCTGCATAACACGTGTCTTACCCTTTGTATTTTTGAGCATCTTGCCAATTTTTTAACAAGTTCTCCTCCTTCTTTCTTGGTCATGTTGTACCTATGCACCAGCATTCCATCTTCCATCAACCCTATGTTACCTGCCACAATGCCAGGCTCCTCCAAAGCCCCTACTTGGGATACCAAATTTGCTCGTAAACTTCTGAAAGGAACATATCAATCTATACTCTCTATCTTACAAATTGCCTACATACCAGACACCCCTATCTATCCATAAATTCCAAGTGATTGCTTGCTCCATCGCTTAGATTTTGATAGACTCCCCATATTACTTCCTTAAATGGGTTGGGAGGACATTTCCTCAATAGCCTTTCAAGTCTGCCTAAATTCTTAACTGTGACTAATTGCTTGCTGTAGCCAGTTCAACACTACCGGCTCCATTAATATTAAAAATGTTAGCCTACCATTAGCTGGCAAGCTGCACCTAGGTCAAAGTTCTGATGAATTGAAAATGCCACTTTGTTACTTTAGGACTTATCTCTCCAGCCACCTCCTTTTTGAGAAGTAGGTCATGCTCTTTCTCAGTATCAGCCTTATATTTTGTCAAGTGAAGCATACTACTGTCCCTTAGATTTAACTGTCCACTACATTTTTTCCAGACATGTAGAGTTACATGGAAGAAGTAGATGTACCAAAAGTGTGAACACTGATGTTATCAGCATCCTTATAGCAAGGGACATTATAGCAAGGGACATCTTCAGTATGAACATGAGAAATAATTACTCCCAGTAAGTAATCAGGTACACAACCATAACCACTCCACTCCACCTCATAATTTACCAGCTATTCTCATAGGGATGGTGCCCTCAGTTGGAAACCCAGTAACATGGACACCTTAGTACATGTCACAGGACCCTCAAGAGCCATCTAGTTTTCATCCTCAAAGCACAGATTTTCTGATTTTCCCAAATTAAACTTTAACGCAAGCATTAGCTCACACTTTTCTATTATAGTTCAAAGTGAGGAGAACCTTTCACAGACTGTAAACTACCAGTGTGCAGTTATTGAAATAATGGAACACTACTTGGAATGGAACCTCATCAGAGAATAGTAGCCATGCATTTATACTGGGAGTTTGTAGTGATGATTTTTTTAACCAGATAGCACAATCATTCTGCTACTTGAATGAATTGGCTAAACTTCTCAGTGGCTTTCTGGCCACAATTTAATAATAACCTATGAACCTGTGGTGCGATCACAGTATATAACTTGATCTGAATGTTGTAGTAAGGCCATGTGGCCAGGACAAAGAGAAGTTGCAATAGGGATACCCCTGCTTTATTCTCCACTCTATGTTGATAATCTTAGATGTCCATGTATTCAGTTTACCATGCAGCTCTGATTCACATGCAGTGCCCAGTTGTTGAAAACTTTCCCAAAACAATATTACTCCAGTTCTCTGTACAAGTGTGCACAGGACATAGATTTAAAGGCTTTGACAAAATTCATGAGGAAACCCCATGTTCTTGTGAAAAATTTACATATATTACCTCTAGTAACAGTGTGGAGAATGGAGAATATTGACACTATTCTTATTCCAAAGGACCTCACCTTGCATGAAAGAGGCAAATGCTGCGACATATTTTGATACTCTGTTTACGAAGATCTTAAGTATTTTAAGATTAATACTGATTAAAACTATTGACCTGTAATTTACAACTAACTCCTAATTGTTATCCTGCAGAGTTGAAATCAGAGTGACAGCACTATTCATCTATATTTATTCCCTAGAGAGCACACCACATTGGTCGATACCTGGGTTCTAGTCCCCCCTTCCAATTTACTCACTTGTCACATTATAAGTAATTTTTGAGCAAACAGTAAACAGATTGTCTATTGTTACCTTGATCTGTTATTTATGACACATGTAATCCAAACTCAGCTGTCTTTTTTACTCCTCTCTTCCCCTTCCTTCAGCCAATATGAGCTATTAAATACTAACTGCAATCTGGTCACCATTTTCAACTCTGTTCCCCTGCTGCCTGATATCCCTGGCATGTTGTGTCTCTCCAGTAAGTATTGTGCTTTGCTCTCATTTTTGATGTATAATTGTGCAATGTTTTGTGTTATAATTTCTGTTAGTTTAGTTTAAGTGCAGTACTGAAAGATGATGAAATGTCTTGCCTATTTCTACTTTGAACTCATGTGTATGCTCATACACTACCCTGCTTAGCGTCCTTTTCAGTTACTTCCCTTAATCTATTTATCCCATTCTAAATGAAGAACCATTGGTTATACCACACTGAGTATAGATAAATGTTATAGGGAGCTGCCAGTATTTATTCATGTGTTTTTAATGTATATTTTTAATGGTATTGTATAGCAATAGAGGTAGTCCCCAGTTTTTTCCACTACTTCTCAGGAGTGCTCAGCAACGACTGTAGTTTCAGCATGTGTTAAGTAAAGCATAATACGATATGTGTGGATTATGCATGCAGGATTTTTATTGACTGCATATATTTAAAACTGCATACCGCTTATGCTGCTACTGGATTTTGAATGCTGCATTAATACTGACTGCATATATTAAAACGGTATACTGCTTACACTGCCACAACTCTTTTGCCGTGTACCTTTTTTATTTTACTTTAGTTGTTGATCCCTCCTCTCACTAACTTTTTCTGTTACATTTTAGCTATCCTATTGCCTTCAATCTTACATCTGACACCGAAAAATACTCTGATGTCAAATATTGCAGCTTCTACCTGAAAATACAGAGCTCCGGACACCATATCTGCACAACAGAATGTCTCTTCCAGTAATTGTATGTTATCTTACATTTTGCTTTATTCCATGGAGAGCACACCACCTTGGTCACCACTTGGATTCTAGTCCCCCCTCTAATTTACTCCCCTGTCACAATATAAGTAATTTTTGAGCAAACAGATTTTCTTCTATTACTTATCTCAGTCTGACTCTGGTTCTTCCTGCTGCCTTTACCCTTGCTCTGCTCAGGTTTCTCCACTCCCCATACCCTACCCCTATTTCCACCCACCCCCACTTTATACTTAGTTAAACACACCCATACAATTTCTCTCTTCCAATTATAACAAGCAGAACCTCCCAACACTTTACACCTGCCAGACACAAAATAGCACACCTTCAAAACAAACAGCTACACCTGACTATCTTATACTCCACCACAACCACACTACTGGTACTTTTATATCACCTTTCCTCATATCACAATCAACTCCAAATCCCTAATACCCCTCCCTGGCAAACTGCTCCCCCTCTCCCACCACAAAACATATGCATATCATAACATAGCCCTCACCCTTTTTACCTCCAGTCACATAGCATATTATGAAAACAAATTCCACCCACTTAGAACCTCCTCTGTAACCTGCCAAAAGCATCACAAACTCCTAAGCAAACTCATCAACTTAATCTTTCAACTTACCAAACAACTATGTCTCTCTGGGG
Organism: Protopterus annectens; assembly: GCF_019279795.1. NCBI lineage: Eukaryota > Metazoa > Chordata > Ceratodontiformes > Protopteridae > Protopterus > Protopterus annectens. Next base: position 1,751,277,922 of record NC_056726.1, on the reverse strand, counting down.
ACCTACACACAAACCCTGGCCCAGTTCCCACACAGTGGTTCTCCAGGAACCCTAGCAAACCCTCACCTCATACAACACTACTAAACCACAAAAATAATTCTAACCTACTCCTTCTCAACATGAATGTTAGAAGTATACACAAAAAAGTACATGACCTCCATGCCATACTGTCCTATTACTCCCCTGACAGGGTCTATATTACATGATCAAATGGTTAAATATTCAAACACGTAATAGCTGATCCATAATAATCAAAATGCCACAATGTTGAACGGTTCAATGGAGATCTCTGTACAGTGCGGAAATGGAAGTTTTCCATTGTCTGCACTGTAGTGCGATCTCGGAGTTGGTATATTTTAGTGGGAAATGTGGGGTGCAGGGGGCTTGCCCCCTGTGTAGAGCATTTAAGTGGTTTGTTTGGGTGGGGTTTTGTTTTTTTATTTTCCATTCGACATTGTGGCATTTCGATTATTACAGGTCGACTATTACATGTTTGAATATTTGACCATTTGATCACGTAGTATAGGCCCCCCCGACATTGTAATTTTAACTGAGACCTGGCTAAAACCTGACAATGAGATCCTATCTCCTGGATACAATACTTTGCATAAAGATAGAAATACCAAAAAGGGTGGAGGGTAGCAATACTATTAAAAAAACATCTTACAGTTGAAGCCTTAAAACTAACTGTTCCTAACTTTGACAATGCAGCAACTCCTCACCAAGCTAAAACTTAACCCCAAGAAGCATGTAAACATTATAGAAGGTTACATCCCACCTGAGAATAATGTTCCCACATTAAAAATTCTACTTAACTGGATCTCCGATGCCCTCCTTTAGGGAAACAAGCCTGCTTGGGAACTTTAACATTGATTGGATCACCTGGTCTTCTCAAAATCCAGCAACCCATATCAACCTTCATGGCTTCACCCAAACTATCACCTATCCCACAAGGACCGACAAATCTTCCAGATTCTGACCAACACCCCTACTCTATACTGTTAATTCGGTTGTCTGGCTGATGGTCTTAGTGACCATCAAGCAACCTTTCTTCTAAGGAGCCGCACTTATCAAAGTAGGCCAACCATCCACCACAAGGTCCAAAACAAAAAGAATTTCATCCCCAACAAGCTGCAACTGAGAAGCTGTCAGACAACAACCCCTGAAAGAGGCTGTTAAATTGTTTAACACCACGTTACTAGATATACTGAACTGCCATACACCCCCAAGAACTACTAGAGTCAAAGCCAATTATACACGTTGGCTAATCAAGGAATGCAGATCTCTGCTAATAGCAAGAGATACAGCTTGGGAACAGTACCATAAAGATAAATCACAAGCCTCAAAACTTTAATTTCTACAGTTGAGAAACACAGCAAAGAAATTAGTTAAACTTGACAAAATAAACTACTACCATAGTATTCAAAAGAAGCATCATAATAATCCCTAAAAGTTCTGGGCTGCCATAAATAATATTCTTCACCTAGGTAAATCCACTATACCCACACCGACACCTCCCAGGAACTCTGATAACATTGCAACTCAGTTCAGCAAATACTTCACAGAAATTATATTAGCCCTCTCAAATTCCCAGAACACCCCCACCACCTCCAAACCACTCATATCACAAAACAGCACCAACTCCTTTACATTAAAACCAATCCCTGTTAACACTATAAAAAACTGCTAAAAAAATTAAAGCCAATCACATTAGCAGCAGAGAAACTCCCTGCTGACATTTTGCAATCACAGCAGAAGCAATTGCATACCCAGTAGACATACTAATAAACAGATCTATCTCAGAAAACCTGGTAACTGACATCTGGAAAATCTCCCATATTATATCATTAGAGCAAGGAGGGAATTCCACCGAACTTACGAATTTTCACCCATTTTCCATTCTATCACCCCTATCTAAAATCCTAGAGAGAGCGGTTCACACATAATTAATACAGAACCTACAAATACACAAATTACTGTCAACATGGCTTTTTATCTTATCGTAGTACTACCACAGCCCTAATGACTTTCACCAACATGGGGAATTGCTATAGAAATAACATAAAATTTGTATCTGCCATCTTTTTGGACCTCTCTGCAGCATTTGTCATGGTAAATCACAACAAAATTAACATTCTTGCCATCCTAAACCTTAGCATTTCCTTAGTTACATGGTTTAAAAGCTACTTATCAGGATGCCAGCAGGCTGTTCAATGGCAAAATGAACTATCCCCTCTTCTTCCAGTAACTCTATGAGTTCCCCAAGGCTCCATCCTTGGACCTCTACTTTTTTCTCTCTTCATAAACAGACTCCACACCTCTACCCCTGACATTACAGTTATACAATGTGCAGATGACTCCAGACTTATATGTGCAGCCTCCTTTCTACAAGACCTCCAGACCATCACCCAAGACTCTTTTCTAGCTGTCGAAGCATGCCTCACCAACACCCAGCTCATTCTAAATCCTGACAAAACCAGGCTCCTCTTTCACTCTACTAGAATTCCCCCATCACACCTGTCATTCACTATCACATCCAGAAATAAAATCACCATCATACCAGTATCCCACACCAAACTTCTAGGTGTGGAAATTGACAATTTAAAATTCAATATTCACATCTCTCAAACCATTAAGAATGTACACAAAAAACTAGGTACCCTCTACAAAAACAAATGATTCCTTACCTTTAACTCAAAAGCTACCATTGCTCACACACATCTCTTATCAATGCTCCTATAAGCCTCACAGATTCTAACCAGCCTTAGAAAAACAGGTCTTGCTAAACTTGAATCCTGTTATAATAAAATTATCTGGTTTGACACTGACTCCCCATATAGAACACATCATTGTACAGCTCTTAAACTGCTAAACTGGTTAGAACTCGAAAAACTACTATTCTTTAATCAACTAACCTTTGCTCATAAAATCCTGCATCAATCTGAAAAAAAATCCTGCTCTCCAGAGCCTTTTCTGACCACACACAAACAACCATTCTCTACATTCCAGCAATAAATTTCTCTGGATATCTGTAAGGCAAGCAACTCAGCCAGAGACTTGCTTTTCTCTAACTTCATACCCAAAATATAGAATAAACTGCCATCCTCAATAGCATCTAGCTGCTCTACAGTACAATTCAAAAAACTTTTGAAATCACATTTAACTGAAACTTAGTTCTACTCTTGTACCTGTCCTGGCTAGTTTCTGAGACTGACATAATCTCAGGAGCCCACACCTGATCATGTCCAATATCTCTCCTTTAATATACATAAAGAATATATAACCACATTGTCACTGTGTATATCTGTATTAACTTCAAATGTATACTCTCAAAAATACAATATGAACCATTCTGTTCTATTGGTATGTTGCAAACTACCAATGTATATTAGCAAACATTTAAGATTGTCAATCATGTAAATACTCTTCTGTGACTGAGTGTCATTTATGTTAGGTTAAAGCTTTTTGTATTATTTGCTTATTATGACACGTATTGTTGTACTTGTTCAGTACTGCTCTTCTGTCTGCTGTATTTAGTAATTGCAGCTTTACTCCCTGGGCCTCCGCTGAAAAAGGACCTGTGTCCAGTTGGACCTTCCTGGTAAACAAATGTAAAATAAATAAATAAAAATAAATAAGGGTGTATTGCCATCCATATCAGAATCTGCTTAAACACATCATTACGTAAAATTGACACTTTTTCCCCAAAGAACCTGTGTAGTCCACAGGCAGCTCCTAGTACCTTGGTGCCTTCTTCCTTGGAGGGTGTAAGGCACTCTCATCTTTTACATAAAAAGAAATGGGAGCATCCAGTGTCTGCAACATCTACTCACAATATTTTAAGAGAAGAACAAATAGTAGTGCTGATGAGTTCCTAATCTATTGTAATTTGGGACACATTTGTATAACTTCTGTTTGAAAGTGAGGACTGCTGCTTTAATTCTTTCCTATATATACAGTGGATATAAAAAGTTTATACGCCCCTGTTAAAATGCCAGGTTTTTGTGATATAAAAAAATTAGACCACGATAAATCATTTCAAAACTTTTCCACCCTTAATGTGACCTATAACCTGTACAATTCAATTGAAAAACAAACAAATCTGTTAGGGGAAGAAATATAAAAAAATTAAAAACGTATAATACGCTGGTTGCATGTGCACATCCTTAAACTAATACTTTGTTGTGTGTGCACACCCTTAAACTAATACTTTGTTGAAGTACCTTTTGATTTAATCACAGCATTCAGTCTTCTTGGGTACACACCTGCTATCAATTAAAGAGACTCTGATTAACCCCAAATAAAGTTCAGCTGTCCTAGTAGGCTTTTCCTGACATTTACTCAGTTGCCTGCTACACAAAAGCCATGGTTTACAGAGAGCTTACAAAGCTTCAAAGGGATCTCATTGTTGAAAGGTATCAGTCAGGAGAAGGGTACAAAAAAATTTCCACAACATTTGATATACCATGGAACACAGTGAAGACAGTCATCAAAAAGTGGAGAAAATATGGGACAACAGTGACGTTGCAAAGAACTGGACGTCCCCCCAAAATTGATGAAAAGACAGCATAAAAACTGGTCAGGGAGGCTGCCAAAAGACCTACAGAAACACTGAAGGAGGTACAGGAATTTCTAGCAAGTACTGGTTGTGTACTACATGTGACAACAATATCCCGTATTCTCCAAATATCTGGACTATGGGGTAGGGTTGCAAGACAGAAGCCTTTTCTTACACAGAAAAACACCCAGGCCCAGCTAATATTTGCAAAACAATAGATCAAGCCTCTCCAAAGCATGTAGAAAAATGTGTTATGGTGTGATGAGACCAAGATTGAACTTTTCGGCCACAATTCCAAAAGGTACATTTGGCGCAAAAACAACACTTTGCATCACCAAAAGAACACCAGCCCCACAGTGAAGCATGGTGGTGGCAGTATCATGCTTTGGGGTTGCTTTTCTTCAGCTGGAACTGGGGCTTTAGTCACAGTGCAGGGAATCTAAATACTAGTTTCTTTTGGCCCAAAACCTTCAGGCGTCTGCTAGAAAGCTGGAGATGAAGAGGAATTTCACCTTTCAACATGACAATAACCCTAAGCATACATCCAAATCAATAAAAGAATGGCTTCACTAGAAGAAATTTAAAGTTCTAGAATGGCCCAGCCAGAGCCCAGACCTAAATCAAATAGAAAATCTGTGGGGTGACCTGAAGAGGGCTGTGCACAAGAGATGCCCTTGCAATCTGATAGATTTGGAGAGCTTTTGCAAAGAAGAGTGGGCAAATATTGCCAAGTCAAGATGTGCCATGCTGATAGACTCCTACCCAAGAAGACTGAATGCTGTAATTAAATCAAAAGGTGCTTCAACAAAGTATTAGTTTAAGGGTGTGCACATTCAACAAAGTATTAGTTTAAGGGTGTGCACTCTTATGCAACCAGTGTATTGTATGTTTTTATTTTTTATATTTCTCCCCTAACAGATTTTTTTGTTTTTTAATTAAAGTGTATAGGTTATAGGTCACATTAAAGGTGGCAAAGTTTTTAAATTATTTATTGTGGTCTTCTTTTTTTTTTATATCACAAAAACCTGGCATTTTAACAGGGGTGTGTAAACTTTTTATATCCACTGTACTATTAGCCTGTGGTTATTTAGGTCCACCTTTACATTAAAGATATTACAGTCAAATAGGTATTTTTTGCACTTTATGATAGAATTCCATTATCTAGGTCCTTGGAGCAGTCATTCATTTAGAACACATTGCAAAGCTTCTGAACCCCCTATAGTCTTGAACTGTTTTAACCTCTACCGTCAGGGCCTTTACTTGAACCAGCGCTGCCTGTTAACTCTCTTGCAAGGAGAGGCATCAACCAAGGGCATTGTATTTCTCATTTATTTGCTTAATGTGCCCAGAATGTGCTCCAGTTCAAGAACAACTGCGCACCTTCATTCAGTCCCAGTAACTGACATGAATATCATTTGTAACAATAGAGATCCCCTCCTGCATTGCCTCAAATTCTTAACTTTGGTGGAAGGATTCCTGGTCATGGCCACACTAGCCCTTCCAAAGCTTTAATATACTGTCACAGCCAATGGAAATGAAGATGGTCAGTGGAAGATGATTAGAAAAACTACTCCCCTATGCCATGGGTAGTGAAATAAATCACTGGACACAGTAACTGAAATAAAAATCTGTACTCATCCTCAAACATACAGTCATAAGAAACTTGGGTATTTATCTGGGCAAAACCTCTCTCATTCAGACATCCTATTTACACTATAGTCAAGAAATCCTTCTATCAGGCCCAGTTAACTTCCTAGGGAATTTCTTCAAGAGCCAAAAAAGTCATCTTACCACTGTACTCCTCTTTTATCAACATGCCCCCCTTTGGTGTGTACAAATCCAAGCATATCAATCAACTGGAATGGCCCCAATGATTTATAGCTGCCCCAAAAATTAAAAGGTTTAAATCTTTCAACTATCTTGATAACTTAGTAGAACTCTCCTTACACATAGTAGCCTAGTTGTTGTAAGGAAATCTGTCTCTTGCTTTTTGAACCATGAAAAACCCAATCCTATTCGATCTCCTATGTCTTCTCAAAATCATTGGCTCTACAGACACCTCTCATATGGACCTAAAGTTTCACTAACAAATAAACAAGACTTGAGGGAGGGGCAGGTTTTATTTATGTATTTAAGTATTTGTTGCTTGGAATAGAGCACTGATCCAAATGGACCATTTTCAGACTGGCTCAGCCTGAGGGTTTACAAATAGGAAGGAAACAAAGTATAAATGTTAATAGTAAGAAGAATATACAAGGTGCCCGGAGGTGACAGGATATAATATAATCAAAAATTAACTGACAGTTTGCAAACTGATATGTTAAAGATATTTGTAGTAAATAATCAGGCAATGAGCTGTCTAATGAGGGGGGGATATTGTATTGGTGTCTATAATTAATAGAAGATCATTGTTTTTGTTAAATATTTAGACTACAATGTGTAAGCCAGTGGTAGAACATTATTTTAGCTACTTACATATGATACAGCTAAGTACATATAATGCATACAAGCTATCAGTAATGATCTTAAATAAGGGTATAGTAAGCAGTACAAAGCAGAAAGATAGGAGGAAAGTATGAGAGAGTTTAGGTATGAAGAGAATGAGAAGAAGTGGTGGAGCTGGAGTTAACATACTCCCAGCCTATGGAAAAAGTTTAAACTACAGGTAAAGCAAAGTGCTGCTTTGTCTGCCTTTAAGGCTAATTTTGATGAGTGGATGGTTAGATATGCATTTGCCCCGAGTATCATGTACAGCCTTCCATGATTTGGGAAGTGAGCAATATTAAGTCCTCATAAGGGATGGCCAAAGCTTTCAAGTTATTTATGGACCCTGTGATTGCTTGCTTACTGTTGTTCTTGTATTCCTACTGGACAGAACTCCCAAAAAATATCTTGGCTTGTTCACTACAATATTGCTGTATCTCCTAAGTGCCAGTTTAAACTCTCCACCAGTGGGAATGGTGTTACCCCACAAGTGCTTTATGAACAGTATAATGACTAACGGATCCTCCTTACTAGAAGATAGAATATACATTGATATGAGTATAATATGGAAGTCATGCTACAATTTACTTTTGACTGGCCTGGATTGATTCTGAGGGCAAAGTCCAAGGTATCAAATTCTCAAGCCAGAAGGAACTATCCCAGCATAGCACCCACACCCATCTAGAACAGGTAGAATAGTTATAATATGTTTTTAGAACATCTGTTTTATTTTTTCTCACAGTCTTGGTTGTTTGGCTAATACACCAGCATCCACAGCCTAATGCTCACCTCTTGCAGTAAGTCAGCATTTCTGCTCTGTATCAAAATATTGCAAAACCTTCATTATTTTAGTTGAAATACAGATCTCCTTCATACTACAGGATATGATTATCTTGCATTTTACACATGCAGTGACACACACACACACACACACACACACACACAAACAGTAAAACATGGAAAAATAAATTAAATTAAATTCACGGTATCCTGTGTATTTGAATAACTAAAATCATCTCAAAAGATGTAATGGGTAATCGCTATTATTTCTGGAAGAAGAAAAAGAAGAAGAAGGAAGCCCCAGCACAGGATGAGAGAACTGAACAAACTGTATGCATCTTCCAGTTTGTTGCTGCTGCTGCTGCTGCTCAGTCCATTGGCTATTTTGTCCTACTATTCCAAAGGCTTCAGTGTAGCCGCCAGATCTGTCAGTAAGGAACTACAGGGCCAGAAACCAGCCCAGACCATACTTTTGATTAGCATACAGGCTTGCTTCCCTCTCATTCAAATGCCAACATATACTTGTTATGTTATAATGTAGACAGATTCCCTGAGAAGGGAAAGGATGAATTAAGTACAAGCCGCAATATGATTGTATCAGACATCTCCAAGGTGACATCCTACATAATGTGTTGTGGTGGATGTAATTAAGTACATTTTTTATTTTATTATATATTTAACATTTGTTAACCAGGAAAGGAATGAGCCTATTTTCAGCGGAGGCCCACGGAGAAACATTCCACACACATGTCTTTGGAATGTGGGACGATACCAGAGTACCCAGAGGAAACCCATGCGAATGCAGAGAGGACATCCAGACTCCACACAGAAGGCATCCCAGCCAAGAACTGAACCAGAGAACCTCTTGCTGTTAGGCGACAACGTCAACTGCTGCACCACTGCGCCACCCATACACATGACATAATACGATTGTATTATGTATCCGTAAGGTTTCATCCAATCTATAATGGGCTGTGGTGGATGTAACTAAGTATATGCCACAATATGATTGTATCAGGCATCCAAAGGTGACATCCTACACAATGTGCTGCGGTGGATGTAATTAAGTACATGCCACAATACAATTGTATCAGGCATCCTGAAAGTGACATCTTATCCATAATGTAATGCGGTGGATATAATTAAGTACATGGCACAATATGATTGTATCAGACATCATCAAGGTGACATCCTATCCCTAATGTAATGCAGTGGATGTAATTAAGTACATGCCACCATACAATTGCATCAAGCATCCTGAAAGTGACATCTTATCCATAATGTAATGTGGTGGATGTAATTAAGTAGATGCCAAAATATGATTGTATCAGGCATCATCGATGTGAAATGTCAATCCATAATGTACTGCAGTGAATGTAATTAAGTACATGCCACAATACAGTTGCATCAGGCATCATCAATGTGACATCCTATCCATCATGTGCTTTGGTGGAGGTAATTAAATGCATGGCACAATATGATTGTATAAGACATCATCAAGGTAACATCCTACCCCTAATGTAATTTGGTGGATGTAATTAAGTACATGTCACAATACAATTGTATCAGTCATCCTGAAAGTGACATCCTATCCATGATGTAATATAGTGGATATAATTAAGTACATGCCACAATAAGATTGTATCAGGCATCATCAATGTGACATCATATCCATAATGTACTGGAATGGATATAATTAAGTACATGCCACAATACAATTGTATAAGTCATCCTGAAAGTCACATCCTATCCATGATGTAATATAGTGGATATAATTAAGTACATGCCACAATAAGATTGTATCAGGCATCATCAATGTGACATCATATCCATAATGTACTGCAGTGGATGTAATTAAGTACATGCCATAATACAATTGTATCAGTCATCCTGAAAGTGACAGCCTATCCAAGATGTAATGTGGTGAATATAATTAAGTACATGCGACAATAAGATTGTATCAGGTATCATCAAGATGACATTCTATTCATAATGTACTGAAGTGGATTTAATGTTACCAGTTTTAGCTCACAGTTCCTGCTGCTTTCCAAAGGCAATACTCCCGCATTACACAGACCTACAGCAAACCCTATCTTTCCAACATTGTATAATTTTCATTAAACAAACTACCCAGCGGTAACAATGAATTGCAGCATGTTGTACCATTAACCATTAACATTATATTGTGTTCCCCCAAGTCACAATGTGTTTTTCCCCTAGTCAGAAGCATTGTTTTCTTCTCTTTCTCACAAGGACCATTAATGTTGCCCTGTTGTAATGATTAAGGTCATTGCAGATTCTGTGCAGATATTATACCACAGAGCTATAGGAGATCCACATGGTGACCTCACTTTCTAACTTGCTTGTGTAATCAGGAAGCTATTTCAGGAATGCTGACCCCATCCGATTTCATAACTACTTTATTCCCTACACAAATATTCAATTCTGTTTGCAAATATTGCAGTGGAAATTCAACTGTCTAACTCCCTTCTTGGAGTTGGTATTCATAGCTCTACTTCTTTCTTGACATTACCTTTAGGTCTTCATTTGATGTAAAATATCATACTTTCTCTTGGCCACAGGCTTACCTTTGACCAACAAATTCCAATCCAATACATCAAGGATAGCATCTTAATACACAATCATGGGATAAATATTGGCTGAAAAACCAAAAGGACCATCAGAAATGTCTGTAAAGGAATGATAACACCATAATTCCTCCCTCTGTTACCTTACATATCTCTGGTACAAAGGTATTTCTGCTTTAAACTGCTGCAGGTAGCATGGAGGCAATTTCAGTAAAAAACATAGCCAGCCTGTCTTCATCTGGGGCTAGCCCTACCCTTGTGAGAGTAGTTTTTTGAACAGAAAATTAAACAATTAATAATGAAGTGTCTGAGAATTGACATTTACTATCTGCTCATGCATTTGTTTTATCACATAGTATGCATGTTTTAGCACCATTGGCTGAAGTCAGTCTAACAATTCTAACAGTCAAACCATCATAAATCCTACAGGATCAGGCTCTAGCACTTTCTTTGTTATGCCAAGTATTTAAATACTGAGTCTGTAGAACATCAGTTTTACTCTGAAGAGCTTTCTGCACTCCCAGATATGCAAAAAACCAAAACAAAACAAAAAAACACCACTTCATATATATATATATATATATATATATATATATATATATATATGCAAATGCAGTAATCATAAACTGACATCACAGTTTTTTGTATACATGTGGAGCTAACCTGGATATAAATTTAGACAGCAGATAGGAAGTAACTAGAGTGCCAAAAGATCCAGCAATGGAAATGGTGCACTGGCACAACTATCAGAATAACAAGGCTACAACACCAAACCACTGAAAAGGCAAACAAAAAAAAACACCAGCGCACCAGGGAATAAGCTCAAAACAAGAAGTAAAACGTGAAGCCCACAATTTATTTAATTAAGCTTTTCATTCAGCTGAATAACCAAACTTCGTCAGACAAAAAGCAAAAAGACCAAACACAGCTTAAATAACACTAATTGATCATGTGCTCTAAATCGTTATTAAGTCTAATTAAAGTACAAAACAATTTATCTAAAAAACTATAAATTCTACAAAAAAAATCTAATCTTAGACATTTAAAAACAGAACTAAGCATATACAGTGGACCATCCCAAACAAATAAACAACATAAATAATACAATCATTTAAAATCTGTATAACCTAACAACACTCAAACACTAAAAAATGTACATGTTGTTACAAGATACATTAAAAAATTAATAAATAAAAATTTATTTCACATATTCCATGGTGAACATTGAACATAAAAAAGAAGCGACGAGGTAAAAATAAACATAACCATGTCCTTCTTTATTACAACATACTATTGACCATGAACACATCCTAATGTGTCAAACTTATCAACTTCAAAATACATGCCATAGATGCCCTTTCATTTAAACCCGGAGTTCTATATGAATGGAGTTTCAACTGCCAAATCAGCTTTTGATGCTCCAAAAGTAATTGGTAAGGGCCACCCTTAATGTCAGGAACAATTTGATCTAAAACCCTAAAAACAAAAGAGTGAAAAGGGGTACTCATTACAATGCCTAGCCAAGGCATTTTCAACATTATTTTTCCTTATATTATACACATGCTCATAGATTCTGTCTTTCAGCTTCCTGTCAGTCTTGCCCACATAAAATGCGGAACAAAACTGACAGGTGGCCAAATAGACAAATTTAGACATACAGTTATACCTCCACTTGACCCTGTACACCTTACTATTAATGGAAAATGTAGTTCCAGAGGTCATATACCTACAAAAGCTACAAGCCTCATACTTGAAAGTCCCCTCTGTGCGATGTAAAGTTGTCCTACTCGTTTCCATTATGCTTTTTAAATTTCTTCCTTTTTTGTATATAACTATAGGTGTGTCACCTAACTTGTCTGTTAAATCCATTTCATAAGTAAATAAGCTCCAATTCCTTCGCAAGATTGATTTTATTGTACATCCATACATGATGTAGTGGTTAACAAGGCCATTTGTTCAAGTACAATGACTCGAACTGATGTGGAGACACCTAGATTCACTATGAGCTTCATTACACCCTTCAGTTTAGAAGCAGATATAATAAAATCTACAATAACTACAAATGATGTATGTCTTCTAATTCTTCAGTAATAGTATAATTTGACTTAACACCAAAGTGCATTTTTTCTAGTGCGTCAGTGTGAGGTAACAAGGTGTTTCTGATTAGTGTTTCTAACTAGATACATTTAAACATTAATACAGTACATTAATGGTGCTTTATGGATAGCTAAATATAAATATATATATATATATATATATATATATATATATATATATATATATATATATATATGTATATAAACTAGGTTCCCTTTTTTTTCTCTCTCTGGCCTGGTTAACTGGTGGGTAAATGATTGAAAAGTTATAATATGATTTCTGATGTTTTGTGAGGAAACTGGTGGTCTGTGTGATTGTTCTCATTGTGGAGATTCATGACATGCACTGACAAGGCAGCTTGAGTGTTTTTTTTTTTTCTTTACTCTCTGTAAACTCTAAAAGCTTCACGATCTAAATTTCCTGCTGAAAATGCTTTTTTATTCACTAGAGACAACTTGTAGAGTGGTCGTGGTGGTGCAGCGGTTAGCGTTGCCACCTCACAGCAAGAGGTTCTTTGGTTCAATCCTTGGCTGGGGTGCCTTCTGTGTGGAATCTGCATGTTCTCCCTATGGTTGTGTTGGTTTTCTACGGGTGCTCCGGTTTCCTCCCACATCTCAAAGACATGCTGTAGGTGGATTGGACACTCTAAATTGGCCCTAGGCATGAGTGCATGCATGCGTGTGCCTTCTGTAGAAGAATGGGCACTGGGCTGGCAACTCAACATCGTAAAAAACTCCACTGCCAATCATGAGCGGGCAGGTGATCCACTGTGGTGACCCCTAACCGGGAAAAGGCGAAAGAAGAAGAAGAGACAACTTCTGTTGTGCATGAGCCTATTTAGATACTTTTTAACAAGTTTATGAAGCTGTAACTTGAGGAAACAACAGTGATGACATAATTTGACCGTTTGAACTTGTTAAATGGTTATACTTAGAATTCTTTTCTCTTAAAATGCTGTTATCCTTCACTAGATACTTTAAATGGTAAATAATTAGTTCTGATAAAAGTGTTTAACTCTTTTGAAAATGCTTATGTTCTCTTACAGACACATACATTCTGCAGATTAAGGGACACTATTAGTAACTAAATGACATCAAGTGAACTAGGAGCTGCATTAAAAAACTCATTATGCATATTAACATCAGACATGTTATATAACTAAACCTTTAGTAACTAAACAGAGGGTTGTGAGGCCCCTTCTTTTTCTCTCTCTCTCCCCCCTTCCTGATGAAAGAAGTCAACAAAGATATTGTTAATACATATAAGTAATATGTGTATAATTGCAAAATATAATAGTTATGTTGTAATAAGTGCTTTATATATATATATATATATATATATATATATATATATATATATATATATATATTCAACAGATCCTTACATGAAAAATGTTTGATAGATGACTGGCAAAATGGTTAAATTATCTGATGTTTCTTGAAAAGTCTTGGAAATAATGAAATTGTCTTAACATTCAGCTCTTAATGTTTATACATACTCTGATCTGATGTGTATTTCTGACATATCTATGTATCAGAGGTGCTATTATGATATGTGACATATTCATATAGCTTCAGATTTATTGGACACTCTCATTCTAATGTATATTTCATGGATTCAGATTTCTTTAGTTACCTTCATAATGCCTTTCTTTTTTTGTTTTTATACTATATTTTAAGCAGAGATGGATAATTTGTGTTGTTTGGTATTGGGGAGGTGGTGGAGTGGTGGATGGATGGTTTAGTTAAGTTTTTAACTAAACCATAAACTTTATGTTTCATGTATGTGTTTGTAAATAGTTTGGGGTTTTTGAAAGTAATGCTTAATACACATTATGCATCCATGATAAGTAAGTTTTCAGTAGATTTCAAGTCAACTCGGAAGAAAGGTCTTTCAGTTAGTAATAACATACACATTATAGTCAATGCCTTATAAATGTTTATCATTAAATAGTAATGGTTTGAACAACAATGTCAAAAGAACCGGTTTGCTTAAATATATCAAAATGCATGAAGCCCAGATCATCTTTTTATAGGAAAGCCATCTATTAAAAAAAGACCTACAAAAATACTCCTTCAATGGTTATACCATTCTGGCTGATTCATGTTTTAAGACTAAGAGAAGGGGCGCTCTGATTCTATGGAAACATACTTATACTATGCCAAGAATTGTAGGTACAATTTCAGATAAAGATGGCATGCTAAGCATGGCTATTTTGGAAATCAATAGGAAGTATTTTACTTTAATTAATACATACTCGATACCAGGACTGAGTACTAAATATGTTGACAAATATCTGGACCTGATTACTTTAAATGCAAAAGGGGAAATTACAGCAACAGGTGATTTTAACTGCCTATTATCAGGCAATGATACTTTTAAAATGATAAAATAAAACTAACATCTCAAGTCAAGAAGTTAAATTACTTTACAAACCAGATGAACCTTAAAGATATACATGGTCTAAGAGAACATTATTCCTTATTCTATACTCACTATTCATATCAGTTTGGTACACAAACATTGATAAGGTCTTTGTATCAAATAATATATACTCTAAAATAAGTGATGTATCTATAATGACTTGTCCACTTTCGGACCATAATGCTATACATTTTACATTAACTACACATACAGATGATTTAAGATTTCTACAGAGTATTCCTGCTTACATAACTAAGTTAAATAGGTTCATAGGTTCATACTAGGCTATCTGCCCTAGGGCATTTATAAGCCTAGCCAGAGTGTGTGTGGCTTACACCACCCCTTAGGATGAGAATACTACGCCCATTTAGGGTTTAGTTTACTGTGCCTCTGTCTAGTAGTGACACAGAGATGACCCCCGGGGTAAACCTATGATCTCCCATCCACTCGTCAAGATTTCTCTTGAATAGAGTTAGTGAGGGGCTCTGCCTAACATGGACTGGGATTCTGTTCCAGAGTGTAGGGAGCCTCTGGGTTATGAATCTGTCCCTCCAGCATGTCCTATTTATTTCTGTGTTGAGGTTCAAGTCTCTTGCTCTCGTGGCTCTGATGGATTTGGATTTTCTGAGGTGGAGCATGTCCATTAATTCCAGATTGGACGTGGCCTTGTACGTCAGGCTCAGATCACCTCTGAGTAGGCGGTATGCGACTGAATAGAGCTGGAGTTTCTTCAGCCGGGCAGCATATGACATATGTTTGAGACCCTTTATCCTCTTGGTGAGGAACTTTTGGGGTCTTTCCAACTGCTGCAGGTGTCGGGTAAGATACATCCCAAATGGGGCATTGTACTCAATCATTGGCCTGATAAGAGAAGAGTACAGGGGCACAATGACCTCTCCTGATCTAGATGTGAATCCCTTCATGATAAGGTGGGCAATATAGAAGGTCTTCCTAACCACTTTGGCAATGTGAGTGTCAAATGAGAGGTTACTGTCAACTTGGGTCCCTAGGTCCCTGATTACCTCTTCCGTACTTAATGGATTATCACCTATGTGGTAATTTGTGGGTACCTTGTTTTTCCCAAAGGGTATGACTATACATTTTTTGGCGTTCAGCTTGAGGCCATGGCTCTGGCACCAATTATCCATTTCTATGAGGCCTCTCTGTAGGATGCTAGTGTCCGCTGGAGTATCAATTATGGTGCCCAGTTTGCAGTCATCTGCGAACTTTGTCAGCCACAATCCTCCTATGTTTGCCTGCACCTCAGAAAAATAAATGCAGAACAAGAAAGGTCCTAGGACTGAGCCCTGTGGGACACCACTTGTGACCGGCTTAGAGTCTTACATGGCTCCAGCAACTCTGACCCTGTGGGTTCTGTCCTTGAGCCAGTTTGCAACCCATCTTGTGACATATGGGTTTACATTTAAGCTGGTGAGTTTGTCTATGATGCCTGAGTGGGGTATTGTGTCGCAAGCTTTTGCAAGGTCAGGGTAGGCTGTGTGAACTGCCTTACCCTCATCAATGGCCTTAGTGACTGTTTCAAAAAAGTCGACCAAGTTCAAAAGGCAGGATCTGCCCTTGACAAAGCCAAATTGG
This sequence comes from Protopterus annectens, assembly GCF_019279795.1. NCBI lineage: Eukaryota > Metazoa > Chordata > Ceratodontiformes > Protopteridae > Protopterus > Protopterus annectens. The sequence goes on along the minus strand of NC_056726.1, from coordinate 1,751,261,395 downwards.
GTAGGATCCAATGTCTGTAGGTCCCCAATGTCTTTGTTTATGAGTTCCATAATGATCCTCTCCATAGCTTTGCAGACCAGGCTCGTCAAGCTTATGGGGCGGTAATTTCCAGGGTCCGTAGAAGCACTGCCTTTGTGGAGTGGGACCACTGTTGCCGTTCGCCACTCTTTGGGTACGTATCCTGTAGTAAGGCTAAGATTAAACAGCAGCCTTATGTGTGGGTTTAGTTCCTCTTGGAGTTCATGTAGCACACAGCCTGGGACACCGTCCGGTCCCACTGATGCTGTGTTTTTAGCTTTAGAGAGGGCAGCTCTCACCTGGGCATCTGAGATGTTAGGGAGGCTACACTTTGCTGGGATAGATATTTCTCCTTTTGGGGGGGGGGAGGAGAAATTTGCACTGAACCTGTCTGCCAGAATGTTGGCAATGTCTGTGGGTTCAGTGTATTTTGTGTCATTTTGGACTAACTCTGAGCATATCTGGGAGTTTCCACCCAGGTTACTAACATAGCTAAAGAAGACCTTGTTATTGTCTTTTGTGTCTTTTGCGATTTTTCTCTCAAAGTTGGCCTTGGATGATTTTATGAGTGATCGTAGTTTTTTGCTAGTACTGATCAGAGATGCCTTCCCTTTTAGGGATTTTGCTCTGTCATGTAGTAGCTTCCTCCTCCTGTTGTAAAGTTTGTTTATGGCTGGGGTCCACCAGACCGGGCGCCTACCTTTGGGGGAATGGGTCTTGGTTTTATTTGGGATTGCATGATCCATGCATTCTTGAAGGTGCTCGTAGAAGGCATTTGTAAAGGATTCAGCATTGTGGGTTGTGGTTTCCACTGGCCCCGGGGCCTTGAGGGATACCACTTCAGTCTTAAGAAGTGTTAAGTTGGCTTTTGAGAAGTTCTTCACTGTTTTCTTTTGTGCAGGGGGTGGGGGCGGGATGTGGATTTCCAGTGAGATTAATTTATGGTCTGATCTCACCAATGAGGGATATACTTCCAGTGTGGAGCATTTTGTCCCCATGTTTGTGATGATCAGGTCTAGTATATTGTCTCCTCTTGTGGGAATGGTGACTAGTTGTTCCATCACATTTGAGTTTATGAATTCTAGGAACCTTTGGGCTAGGGTGTCGAGGCTTGAGTAATGTTCCCAGTCTATGTTTGGGTAGTTGAAGTCTCCCAATATGATGGTATTTGGAGAGACATTCATACTCTCCAGTGTCTTCAGGAAGGCTGTGTGGGGTTCCTGAGTTTGAGAGGGTGGTCTGTAGCATGCTACAAACTGTAGGGCAGTTTTGCCTATGGTTAGTTGCACCTGGATGGTCTCCGATGATTCGTGCGTTGCCACTAACCTGGAGGTGTGGGTATCTTGATGAATATGGATACTCCCCCTCCTTTTGTGATTCAGTCCAAGTTTTGGGGCTGGAAAGCATGATATGAGGTAAAACCTGATAGTGCTGGGGTGCTCTCCGGAGCCTTGAACCTGGTTTCAGTCACTGCACAGACATCAATGTTCTCCATACTGAGGAGGGCTTCGAGAGCGTGCATCTTGAGGTTTAGACTTCTGGCATTGAGCAGCATTACCCTTAGTTTTTTTCCACTTGTGTTTTCTAGGGAGGTAGGTTTGTCATTTGAGCCTTGCCTAAAAAAGGCACTATGGGGGTGGCAAGAGCCTTGGCCAATATCCTAAATGACTTTAGGGAATGGATAATGAAAGAAATAGACATGTTTATGGAAAGAAATGAGAATGGTGAAGTGACTGATACTATGGGACACCTTTAAAGTTTATATATATATATATATATATATATATATATATATATATATATATATAGTAGAATAACATTTTGGTACCTTAAAAAAGGAGAGACTGGGTCAAAGAACTTTAAGACTTATAAAAAAACATAGACAAGATAAAAATGGATGCAAAACCAAATAACAAAGTAGCACATAATGAAATTACTAAGTTAAATCAAAAATACTTAGAAATTCTGAATCATAAGGTAGCCATAAACCTGGAAAAATTGAAATTACAATCTTATGCTGTAAATCCCAAATATCTACATAAAATAGCGGTAAGATCCAAAAAAATAAACAATCAAAATCTTATTAATGAGATTAAATATAAAAGTGATGGTTCAGTTAAGAGCACGTCTAACTTAATGGGCATATTAGAAGTGTTTAAAAACTGCTATAAAGATATAAATAATAACATATCACTTTTGGAGACAGATAATGTAATAAATACTTTTATCCAAGAAAATATAACAGCTAAGGTGTCAATGCAACAAAATAACATATTAAATAAACAAATAACACTAACAGAAGTGAAAGAGAAAATAAAAAAATTAAATTATAATAAAGCTCCAGGACTGGCTGGAATAATTCCTGAACTATATCTGATTTTTCCTGAATATATAATAAAGAAAATGATGAGTGCCTTTACTATGGTTAAGCAAAAATGTATAGCACCCCCATCATGGAAATACTCAGTTATCTCCCCCATATTAAAACAAAGTAAGGACCCCAAATCAAGTGATACATATAGGCCAATTTCGTTACTAAACACTGATTATAAAATGTTCATAACAATATTAGCTAATAGATAAAGAAAATATTACCTAATATAATTCATAATGATCAGACAGGGTTCATTCTTCATAGAAAAGTGCAAGATAACATTATTAAATTACTATCATTAACAGACATAGCATGCAAATACAAAAAATAACTATTATTAGCCTAGATATAGAAAAGGTTTTTGATTCTGTTGGTCTTATATATAGTACTTTTTATTGCCTGCTGCATACTTTTTACTATATTTATTCCTATTAACAAATCTACATGGTTAAACTAAAATTGTCTGCCTTACAGTGCCTGATAAATAAGGATTTTACTGTCACAATGTTTGAAAATACTTTTAGCTAGTTTCACTGTGTGAAGGTATTAACTGGAAAATTTCTCTACTTGTTAAGCACCTGTTTGTTTGTTCTGATTTCCTGCCAAGGAGTGTATCATATAACTGATTTGTTTGCAGTTAAAAGCATTCTGTAGAGTCTCCTTGCTCCTTTATCTGTTTAAAAATTTTCATTTTGTGGCTCACTGCTGTTCTTCTGCTGTGATAAACATTTCTGTAGTGTTTACTGTCCAAAAGAGTGTAGGCTAGTAGCTGTAGTATTGTTCCCCACCATCTCTCCCTGTTAGTGTCTTGCTGTTATACTTGGTGGCTTTGCAATTGCCCGCCCCTACTGTAAATTTGATCTGGGACACTCCTCCCAGTCTAGTGTCATTAGCTCATTCTACCTAATACAGAGAGAACATTTGAGAAGGCCAACCCACTTAGTTTCCTAACTTTGAATTATCTTCTGCTTCTCCTTTCTCCCTTTCCTTTACAAAAAAAAACTTTGCTAGAATCTCCCTGTGTTCTGCTTAACTGTAACAACAACAAAAAAAATACACTTGTTTCCTGCCTTTCCTGTAACTAGTCTAATCCAGATACAGATTTGCTGTATCCAGGACTGTTGTACGCTCCTGAGCCCCACAAGCCTTTCTGTGCAGGAGGGAAGCCTGATAGCTAATCAGTGGAAATGGTAAGCACTAGGTAACTTATCTACCACATAAGGAGTGGTTTCTGACCCAGAAATTGTAGTTATTTGCCGTTTGGGCAATTTTTCCATTTCTCTCAACTTTCTGATTTAAAAGCCTGGATTTGCACTTGTTTCTTTCATGTAACTAGTCTATTTCAGATACAGATTCTTAGTTTTAGCACTTGAATGTGCTTATTCATGCTCAGCACTTGTTCAGAACTTGTTGTAAGCACTAAATAAGCTACAAATTACTATTTCACTCAACCTTCCTCATTACTACAGGAAACAGATATTGTACTTACTTTCCTCACTAGCTTAGAGAAAAACAGTTCTTGTGCTCACTTTCCTCACTTGTCTAGAGGAAAATAGTTTTTTTATTCAGGCATGTCCAAGGGTCAGCTCACAGTGTTCTCTCCTTTCTATCTGATGAATCTGGGCATCTTGGGGCAGTGTAGCAATTGCCCCATGTACACAGAAAACCCTCTCCTCCTACAACCCAACACTGCAACCTGTGAGAGATGCAGTTATCTAGCCAAATTGGAGGTAAAGCTCTCTCCAACCAAGTCTGAACTCGACAGTCAAGAGGAGAAGGTAAACACTTGCACCAGAACACACTCATCACATAGTCCCACTAAACCTACACCTCCAAACTCCACACATGAAACATTCGTGGAGGCTCTCAATAATAATCTGCTCAAGCAACAGAGACCTCCAAAGCAGAAATGCAAGCAACTTCTACCCCCAACACAACCCAAATGACACATAGCCCACAGACTCAGTGTGCCATTCAACCACAGCCCATAAGGCAAAACAACATATCCAACACACTAGTCATAGGTGACTCTATAGTCAGGCACACTGATGTCCCACTCACCAGGCTAAACAAGGAGAAGGTTACTGTCAGCTGCCTGTCGGGTGCCAGGATCCACCACATAACCCACACACTCAGGTCACTCCACAACAAGTACAAATATGACTCTGTCATTGTCCATGTTGGTGTGAACAACTTGAGATGTACCTCGCTGGATTACATGAAAAGGGACATGGAAGAGCTCTCCGATCTTGTAGCCCAGGCAGGTATGACCCTAGCCCTGAGTAGCATCCTGCCATCACCCAGAATGATACTGCAGTACAAGGACAAAATGATTGACTTCAACAATTGGCTAAGCTTCTGGTATCATTCTAAGGGGATCCAGTATCTGTCTGCCTGGGACGATATGGTCGACAGACCACAATGCTTTGCCAGAGATGGCCTGCACCTGTCACTCCTGGGATTCCGGATACTGGCTAAGGCTCTTGCCGCCACTATAGTGCCTTTTTTAGGCAAGGTTCAGATGACAAATTCACCTGTGTAACAGGAACAGACAAGCAAAAACTGAGGGTAATGCTACTCAGTGCTAGAAGTCTAAATCTCAAAATGCACTCCCTCAAGGCACTCTTTAAAATGGAGAACATCGATATCTGTGCAGTGACTGAGACCTCATTCAAGGCTCCAGAGAGCACCCCTGCATTAACAGGCTTTAACTCATACCACACTTTTTGGCCATCTAACCTGGACCGAAACACCAAAGGCGGAGGTGTGTCCATATTCATTAAGGATATCCACACCTCCAGACTAGTTGTTCAGCATAATGCATCTGAGGTTATCCAAGTGTAACTAACTCTGGGCAAAACTACAATCCAAATTGTAGCTTGCTACAAATCCCCCACCATGCCCCAGGATTCCCACTCCTCTTTTTTTGATATACTGGAAAATATTAGGGTTCAACAAAACACCCTAATAATGGGTGATTTCAACTACCCCACTATTAACTGGGAAAGCTACTCATGTACCAACTTATTGCTCAACACTTTCTGAAATTCATAAATTCCAATGCCCTGGATCAACTTATCCACACCCCCACCAGGGCAACAATATCCTAGACCTAGCCATTACCAACATGAGTGACTGGTGTTCTACACCTGAAGTCAACTCCTTGTTGGTCAGATCTGACCATAAGCTAATCACCCTAGATATCCACATCCCGCCCCACCCCCCCATTAAGAAAACCATGGTAAAAAATTTCTCCAAAGCAAACTTCATGCTTCTTAAGACAGAAGTGGAGAACTTCATGACACCCATGCAGATGGACAATACAGTTACGACTGCTGAATTCTACACAAATGCACTCTATAAGCACTTACATGAGTGCATGGATCATAGTATCCCAAACAGAATCAAGACACTATCCTCCAAAAAGAGGAAAAGAATCTGGTGGTCCCCTGCCATAAACAAACTCTACAACAGAAGGAAGAAACTGTTGCAAAAGAGAGTAAAATCCCATGAGTGGAGTAGCTCCCTGGTCAGACTCAGTAAGAAGCTGAGATCCCTTATAATATTCTCAAAAGCTAGCTACGAAAACAAAATTGCCACTGATTCCAAGGACAACCACAAAGCATTCTATAGCTTAATGGCAACAGCCAGATCTGCTCTGAGTTACAGCACAATGGCATGGAAATTACAGAACCAATTGATATTGCCAACATCTTGGCAGATAGGTTCAGTGCTAACTTTAGCCCCCCCCCCCCCAAAAGGCCTGTATCTATATAGGAAGACTGCAGAGTCCCTGTAATCACAACTACACAGGTAAAAGCTGCACTCTTTAAAGCCAAAAACACACCATCCATGGGACTGGACAACATCCCAGGCTGCATTTTACATGAACCTCAGAATGAACTGGCTCCTCACCTAAGCACCATGTTCAATCATAGCCTCACATCAGGCTTTGGGCCCACTGAATGCCACACAGCAACAGTTATCCCACTCCACAAAGGGGGAGCCACCACTGATCCCAGGAACTATCGTCCTATTAGCCTGATTAGCCTGGTCTGTTAAGCCATGGAATGTATCATCATGGAACTCATAAACAAAGACATTGGTAACCTCCAAACTCTGGACCCCACCCAGTTCAGGTTTGTGAAAGGCAGATCATGCCTCTTGAACTTGATCGACTTCTTTGAGGCAGTCACCAAAGCCGTAGACGAGGCTAAGGTGGTTCACACAGCCTATCTTAACCTCACCAAGGCTTTCGACACCATCCCCCATTCTGGAATTATAGCTAAAGTCACTAAACTAGATATAAATCCCTATGTCACGAGATGGGTTGCCAACTGGCTCACTGACAGAACCCACACTGTAAAAGTTGCAGACTCCAAATCTGACTTCAAACCAGTGACAAGTGGAGTACCACAGGGTTCAGTCCTAGGACCTCTCCTGTTTGGTATCTACTTCTCTTACGTACAGGCTAACACAGAAGCCCTTTGGCTAATGAAGTTCACAGATGACTGCAAACTAGGAGCCATAGTCGAGTCCCCAAATTATGTGGATATCCTACTGAGACAGATGCCTGGTGTCAGAGCCATGGCCTCAAGCTCAATGCCAAAAAGTGCATTGTCATCTCTTTTGGTAAAAGCTCTGTACCCATGAACTATTACATAGGCAGCAGTCTACTTAATGCCGAATGTGTGATAAGAGGCCCTGGAACCCAGGTGGATAGTAGTGTCTCCTTTGATAATCACATCACCACAGACATCAGGAAATCCTTCTAAGTGGCACACCTCATCACAAAAGGGTTCTCATCCAGGAAAAAAGAGGCCATTGTTCCCTTCTACTTGACAATCATTAGACCCATTATAGAGTACAATGCCCCTTTTGGAATGTACCTCACAAAACATCTGCAGCAGCTGGAAAGGCCACAGAAGTACCTCACAAAGAAGATTACTGGCCTCATACAGATGCCCTACACTGACCATCTCAGAAAACACCAGCTTTACTCTATAGCATATCGCCTACTCCAAGGTGATCTCTGCCTAACATACAAAGCTATGTCAAACCCAGAGCTGTTGGACATGCTACACCTAAAGAAATCCTAATCTCTTGGATCTACATGCTCTAGGGACCTAAATCTTGTCACCACAATAAACAGACATGCTGGAGGAATAGATTCTTGTCCCAGAGACTTCCCATACTATGGAACAAGCTACCCATCTATGTCAAGCAAAGTTTCTCATTAGCACTCTTCAAGAAAAATCTTGATCAGTGGATAGGAAATGGGAAATACACCCTGGGGATCACTTCTGTGGCTCTCCTTGAAGGGGCACAGGAAAATAACTTTCCTGGGTGGCATAAGCCATGAAATCTTGTTGGCTTGGCTTACTTAGGCCCTTGGGCCGATAGTCTAGTACCTACCTATGAACTTATGAACCTATTATCTACAAAGAATTCTAACTGGTTTTTAATTCTCCTCAGATTTTGTCAACTTATTAATGAAAATTTATAGTGGTGAAAAAATATTTTGATCTTACTTGCTTACTGTTTGCTGCTTCTTGCTGTGGGATGGATTTGCAGTGTTCTTTAGACACTCAGTCTTGCTGGCTGGATTCTGCTAAAATTCAAAGTCTAGTTATATTTGCATTCACAGTCTGTTGCATACAGAAACTTGCAGAATATACACTGATGAGAGAATATACTTTGCAGCATCAACTTTAGAGAGCAGTAACAAATAACTTTTTATAATAAACCAAATGGAAACACGTTACAGCTTAAAAGTACTGTTCCAACTTTACTTCTCATATAGTACAGATGATGTGAGAGATATAACATTTACCTTAGGACTTGTGTCCTTACCATCCCTCTACCATAGCTGGATTTATACAGCTCTTTATATACAGTTTTAGTCCTGTAGAAACAATACTAAGCTTCCTTGTTTAACAATGTCTTGTAAAAGACCAGCTTTTCTGACAGTGTGAATATCCTGTAACAGTGTCCTGATGTCCATGTAGAAAAACATATTTTTGAGGAAACACATTGTTCTGTATTCTATTTGGAGAATTGCTTATCCTGTAGAAACAATACTAAGCTTAACATATGAGCATATGTTCTTGTGCCAATGCTGATAAGCATATCCTGTTTTTTATGAAGAAAAACATATTTTTGAGAAAAGACATTGTCAGAGATCAGCTTTTCTGACAGTGTGAACATCCTGTATTTTATTTGGATCTTTGTATAAAAAACATCTGTTCTTGTGTCATATCCTGTTTTTCCATGCAGAATAACATGTCAGTATTCTTTAAAAGCAGATTTTGCATTTTTGTTCTTGCATACATCCTGTTTTGAGTCTGTAAGGGAAAAATGTCCATTTTTTAAAAGCAGATTTTGTATTTTTGCTCTTGCATACATCCTGTTTTGAGTCTGTAAGGGAAGAATGTCCATTCAGCAGATTCCTTTTCCAAGCCATGGTCATTTAGTATGACTGCTGATCACATATTACTTAAACTTTGTTTCTGCATTTAAGCAAGCCTTTTCTTTCAGCATATTTACAACATAATTAATTTCAGATTTATATTCATAAAATCTAACAATTCCCTCTGTTTTTAAACATACTCAAAACATTTTATATAGAAAACACATTAAGAAACAAACCTTTAGTTTGATACAACAAATCAAAATGCAATTTTACATAGTTACTACAATGATATTAAAGTATTACTACCAAAACTGAATGTATATAACAACTATTTCTTTTGCAGACCATTCTGTGAAAATATTTTATCAGTTATGAGCTGTGTCTGCTTTAATGTTATTTTTTTTAACATGATCAATTTATTCTTTTGCAATCACAGAATTTAATTTATGACTTAGAACTGTTCCATTAACTCTTTGCAGCTGTTAAATTAACTATGAGACAATAGCTATGTGCTACTGCAAGCATGTATGCACTACTGAAAACACAATTTCAATGTCATTTAACCATAACATTGTGGTCAAGTCTTTGAACTGCCCATTAACATCTTGGTAAAGTACTGAACTGGGCTTAGATAATAAATATTTGAAAGCAATTATTTTACTGGGGTAAAACCAATGATATTACAACTTGACAAATTACTTTTGAACTTATTACGATGTATCCTGTACAGTATGTATTTACACAGACTGTTTGCTATTTATGCATTTCAATTTACTAGGTATACTGGACCCACTTTTTTAAATATGTTTTTTCACACATATTCATTACTAGACATTAATTTCATTTGTACTGAATTTTTCTGCATTTGTACATACAAAGACTATAAAGTACATTTAGTCTAATCTTACAAATTTAATAACATTAATATTGAGCAAAATCTTGGAAAATGTTTGTCTCTTTAGAAGTATCTAGTGGAATTGACACCAAATCCATATGTCCTGTTATTTTAAACTACATACTCAGCAATTAGAAACATTGATTTTTTTTATACCAACATTGTTTTGCCAAAAACATATTAAAAATAGTGACCATTCTTGCTATTAGAAACATTTATGCATTTTGCATATCTTTATTCTCTCTTGTATAGCTTTAATAAAGCAATCATCTCTTGTTTTTTTAAACCATCTCTTATATAGCTTTACAGTTTAACAGGTTGTAAATACAATTTCATACTAAACAATACAATAATAACCATTATGATAGCTATTAACAACTTGTAAAATATCTTATCCTGTCAGGTTTAATCCAGTTTACCAGTATTTCTAATACACTAATACCTGTTTTTTCCTCTCATAAAAGAGTATTGTCAAGAATGAATGAGATATTTTTTTTCCTGTAGTTTTATTTTAGACCCTTATTATTTATTTTTATGTAGCTTTATTTCAGACCCTTGTCACAGTCTGTTTATACAGTCAGTGTAAAACTGAGAAAGTGCCCCTCCCTCTTATACAGTCAGTGTAAAACTGAGAAAGTACCCCCCCTGTAGTACTTCAGCACTGTTTACCTGCCCTATGCTGTGAGAATAGAATGTATGTCAGCCTAAGACTATGGTTATACATTATTATAGACCCCTGTCTGATTTGATAATTTTTTCTAAAGCTTTTGCTGTTTACTACCTCTACCTCTAGTAGGTATTTACACCCTCCTGCACAATTGATTTGAACTGTATATATACTATAGCCCATTTGCTGGCTGTACTTGATGCAACTGAGTTTTTTTTTGTCCTTTTAACATTTACTTGCAAACAGATTATAAGTGGCATCTATGCACAATTGTGGCATTTTATTACAATTACCAAATAGTGTTGCCTGTAAATATTTTAACAATTATGTTTTAATAACAATGATGCTTTAGAAAAACTTAAGCTACTTATCTGGCAATCAATCTTGTTGTTTATCTTATCTTTCCAGCATTTCCTGTAACTATTCATCCAGTCTAGGATGGTCTGAGCTCACATTTCATACTCAGTAAACTATAGTTAATTATTTTAGCATTTTTCCTTTAATGTGATTGTGATTTGCATAACTATGCATTTATACTACATAAATAGACATCATTTTACAATTACCTTACATGGATTTCAGTATTTTGTATTTATTTATTTATTTAACTATTTAACTGTCCCGCCATTAATTTTACAAAAACTGTTTGAATAATACCATCTGTGATTTTATTTATTTTTAAAATTCAGAACTTTAACTGTTTGGTGTTACTATATAATTATAAACAAATTGTAAAAAACAAAATAGATATTAGTTTAACCAACACATTTATATTTATATTATTTATATTTGCTGTTGTCTGACTGTTATTCTTGTGTATTGTAACAGATGTACTCTAGATGAAAAGAACATACATGCATGTCTGTCTTGTATCTGTATATCTTTATACAAGCATGTCATGTCTTGTGACTTTAAATTTTTACTCATCTATTTTTATTTAATTTATATATTAGAACTGTTTTGTTTACCTTTTGACTATGCTAATGAATGGCATTCATATGCTTTACTTTACTGTAGTACTGATAGATGTCTTGCTTTAACTGAATGAAAGTAAAACATTTAAGAATGATTTGTCCAGACATCAGATCCTACCATCCTACCATGTATGTTTAACCATTTTCAAAACATAAACATATTATAAAATATATTTCTTTTGCACATATTAGCTGTGTATGTAGGAAGTTCCCAGTCTTTGTCAGTTCAGCTAATTTATTTCCTTTATCCTGCAACTGCTGTTGAATTTCCTGGAATGTTGCATGGTCTTTCTGACATTCTTTAGTAAGCTGTTCTGCTGAATTTGAAACTCCTATGCACTTTTGAAAAGATGTATGTATAACTTGTCTAAGCTTCCTGAACTCATTGTGTCTGTCTTTTAGAAGTTTACTACATTCCTTTGTAACAAAATGTACTAGGGGTTCTATCAGTAACTGATTTGACTCACATGTGGTGACAGGACATAACTGTTCAACATCAGAATGTAATGGAAACACTTTACCCTTAGTTAATTCTTCAGATCTGTCTTTACAGTCTATTTCTTTCGCAATATGATACAATATTTTTTTATGACATAATACACAAAATGCAGTTTTTGTTGAAGCACACAATAAACATTTGTCATATTTCACATGGTTTTCTTTGAGATACCAGTCAAATATTGTAATACATTTGCATAATGCCTTACTATCAACCTGCCCTAATAAGGTTTTACATTTACTAATGTGCTGTGTACATAGCAATTTACTAAAGTTTGGTTTACTCCTGCATGAATTATAAATAATATTCATACTGTCTAGTAATATACAACCTGTCTAGGAATACAGAAACTATATATGAATATACAAACTGTCTTAAGAATATAAAAACTCTCAAGAATATACAAACTGTTTTAACATCATCCACACTAAATATGTGACACAGAAAAAAGTCTTACCAGTTAGCAAGAAAACAGGTGATCAGGCTGCTATTGCAGATGGCTGGAAATTTTTCAAAGTCACTTGAGAAGCTGGGAAAGCACAACAGGCAGTGGACTGATGGGCTAGTGGATATCCCCCTTTTCTTGAAGAATTTATGGCACTGCGAATTTCTTGAACTAGTCTCACTCCGGATTGTAGACGTCTAAAAAAACTTTACTACTGCAAGCTGCATAAACTGGAATACTTCTGTTCAGAATTGACACATACGTACAAATGTTAGTTACTGCAATTTAACTGAAGTGACCCTCTGCAGGGCTTACCATCACTCCTCCTGTGTTTGAATGCAGATTGTAGGTTCAAATGCAGACTAGCTTGCCATTGAAAAAATTATATGGAGCTAGTCACTCAGCTGCCTCGCCATTGAAAAAATATTTTGATCTTACTTGCTTACTGTTTGCTGCTTCTTGCTGTGGGATGGATTTGCAGTGTTCTTTAGACACTCAGTCTTGCTGGCTGGATTCTGCTAAAATTCAAAGTCTAGTTATATTTGCATTCACAGTCTGTTGCATACAGAAACTTGCAGAATATACACTGATGAGAGAATATACTTTGCAGCATCAACTTTAGAGAGCAGTAACAAATAACTTTTTATAATAAACCAAACGGAAACACGTTACAGCTTAAAAGTACTGTTCCAGCTTTACTTCTCATATAGTACAGATGATGTGAGAGATATAACATTTACCTTAGGACTTGTGTCCTTACCATCCCTCTACCATAGCTGGATTTATACAGCTCTTTATATACAGTTTTAGTCCTGTAGAAACAATACTAAGCTTCCTTGTTTAACAATTTCTTGTAAGAGACCAGCTTTTCTGACAGTGTGAATATCCTGTAACAGTGTCCTGATGTCCATGTAGAAAAACATATTTTTGAGGAAAAACATTGTTCTGTATTCTATTTGGAGAATTGCTTATCCTGTAGAAACAATACTAAGCTTAACATATGAGTATATGTTCTTGTGCCAATGCTGATAAGCATATCCTGTTTTTTATGAAGAAAAACATATTTTTGAGAAAACACATTGTCAGAGATCAGCTTTTCTGACAGTGTGAACATCCTGTATTTTATTTGGATCTTTGTATAAAAAAACATCTGTTCTTGTGTCATATCCTGTTTTTCCATGCAGAATAACATGTCAGTGTTCTTTAAAAGCAGATTTTGCATTTTTGTTCTTGCATACATCCTGTTTTGAGTCTGTAAGGGAAAAATGTCCATTCTTTAAAAGCAGATTTTGTATTTTTGCTCTTGCATACATCCTGTTTTGAGTCTGTAAGGGAAGAATGTCCATTCAGCAGATTCCTTTTCCAAGCCATGGTCATTTAGTATGACTGCTGATCACATCTTACTTAAACTTTGTTTCTGCATTTAAGCAAGCCTTTTCTTTCAGCATATTTACAACATAATTAATTTCAGATTTATATTCATAAAATCTAACAAGTGGGACACAATCTTATGTGAAAATTGGATCATGTCTATCCTCACCACTAGAAATACTCAAGGGAACTAGACAAGGTTATCCTTTGTCACCGTTATTGTTTGCTCTTTCAATTGAACCTTTTGCTACATATATCAGAAACAAGCGAAATATAAAAGGCTTTCAAATTAATAATGACTATGGTCCTAAGATACAATTATTTGCTGATGATATGTTGTTAACGTTGGGTGATATTGATGGTTCTTTGCATGATATAAATACCTTAAGCAAGTTTGAAAGAATTTCAGGACTTAAGTTTAATCATAATAAATCCAAAACATTACTAATTAACAAAAAGATCAACAAAAACCTAAGAGAGAGAATAGCCTGTTTAATTGGCAGAATGATGTATTAGAATATTTGGGTGTCAGTATAAAGAGTAGATGTAAAGAGTCTGTTAAACTAAACTACAATAATTTAATAAAAACCATTAGTGAACTAATAAAAAGATGGAATAAAATGTTTTTCACAATGGAGGATAGGCTCTCTTTAATTAAAATGATAATTTTACCTAAAATTTTGTTTTATATACAGTCATTGATACTACCTCCTCCCAAAAATGTATTTAAAATATTAGATTCCATGCTACTTAATTTTTTATGGTTCCCTTTAAAACATAGGATTGCATATAAATGGCACATTAGAGCTTGGAACAGTAATGGGATAGCGTTCTCTAGCTTAGATCTTTATTCCAAATCAGTTATAATTAATGTAATATTACATTGGATCATACCTACCTATATGTCTGGCAGGAAAACAATACATGAGATTCATATAACTGATGTCAGAACTGTAGAAAATCAATTTAAGGAACAATATGGAATAAGTAGAGTTCATTGGCTATTACATGAATTTTGTTTATTTAGTAAGAAGTTTGATCATTTTTCTTATAGCATTAATCAAATATTTAATAACTTTAAAAATATAATTGATTGTAATTACACCATTAAGCAATTTCTATTTCTTATATTCCCTACAGCATACTCCCCTGATTGCCTAGATTCTTTCAACATCAATGCGATGCACAAATTAGAGGAAAATAACTTGATATCCTGCCATCAGTTTATTGAAAATAATAGTATTAAACCACTAAACTGTCTTTTATGTAGTTTTGATAACAGTCAAGACAGTTGGTTGTTTATACACTCATTACGGCAGTTTATAGAAAACAAAATGAGAGCATCAATCAACCTAGAGACTGAATCTATACCTAGTTTGATCCAACTTTTTATTAGGTGTCTTGAAAAGACAGATAATCAAAAATTAAGTATCTCACTTATCTATAAGATACTAAGAGATGACACTCGTTTGACTCATAACATTACTCATAAAAAATAGCATGGCAAAAATTGGAAAACTTTTTGAAAAAATAATGATAACTTTTCATGGATAAAATGATTGTTTATCATGGATGAATGTAAATATTGTAAATAGTTTTGTTATTGTTTTATTGTATTTGTTATATGTACATTTGCGTATGTTTATAATGAAAACAAAACAAAAAATGTTTTTGAAAAAAAAAATAATGACAGTTATTAGCGTTTGATAGTTCTTAATGCTAAGGAAAATGATGTTTCTGGCTAAACAAAAAAGGAGGTGGTGTAGCTATAATATTTAAACAGCGTCTAAACATCCAGATCTTAAAATCATCAGCTCCACAAATAGCCAATGAAGAAATTATATATACCAACCTCAAAATTAACCAAAACAAAACCATCAACATAATTGGATGCTACTTCCCACCTGGCCAAAACATCCCTCCCCTAGAAAACCTCCTCAGCTGGTCTACCCACCATCTCCCCCAAGAAACTATCATCTTAGGTGATTTCAATATTGACTGGCAATCCTGTTCTGGCAACAATCCAACCTATCATGTACACCTTCATGGCTTCACTCAACTAGTCCAGTCACCAACCAGGATAAATAAAAATTCCACCAAGCACACTACCCTGGATTGGATACTAGTCAATAAAAGCCCCCAGTCATATATAACAGGCTGCTTATCAGATAGCCTCAGTGATCACTCCCCAACATTCCTACTCAAAAAATACCTATACCAAGCTAAACCTGTCATCTACCGTCAAATACGTAAAAAAATAAACTTTAACCCACTCACCTTCATCTCATCCCTCAAAGAATGTAACTGGCATCCTCTAAAGTACCTCAGTCTAGATGATGCAGTTGAATTTTTTAATACTACCTTCCTGAACATCCTTAATTACCATGCCCCCATACGATTCTCCAGAACCAAAGCACAACCCTCCCCATGACTACAGAAAACAGTCAGAAATTAAAAACAGGGATAAAGCCTGGGAGCACTGGCGCAAAACCAAAACCCCCTCAGCTAGAAAGAAATTCCTAGAACTATGCAACAGAGTCAAAAAGCTGATAAAACAGGACAAATCCCAATACTACCAGTCTGCCCTAGACTCCTCACAACACAGCCCCAAACAATTCTGGTCCTCCATAAACTCCATCCTCCACCCAGGTAAAGTCAGTACTCCCCCTCCTAACATCCCTCACTCCTCAGAAAATATTGCTTCCTCATTCAACACACACTTCACCCAAACCATACTATCACTAGCTAAACAACACAACCCCCCTCCCCTCCAACCCACACCTTCAACTAGTAATCTCCCCACTGCCTTCTCTTTTTCTCCTGTACCTACCTCCAACATAAAAACACTCTTAACTAAACTTAAACCCACCAAATTAGCAGCAGACAGCCTCCCAAGTGAATACCTAGAAATCGCAGCTGATGCTCTGGCCTACCCAGTATCCATCTTGATTAACCGATCTCTGTCAGAAAGTTACGTTCCCACACTGTGAAAAGTATCACATATAATTCCCCTCCACAAAGGCGGACCCTCCACAGAACTAACCAATTACCGCCCCATAGCTATTCTCTCTTCACTCTCCAAAATACTAGAGAGATGCATACACTCTCAGGTCTCAGACTACCTCCTTACTAACAACATCCTTTCCAGTACTCAGCATGGTTTCTGACCAAACCATAGCACCACCACTGCCTTACTCTCCTTTACTAACACTATCCTTCAGCATAAAAACAATGGCTATCTCTCCTCTGCTACTTTCCTAGACCTATCTAAAGCATTTGACCTGGTCCCACACAAACAACTTATCTCTGTCCTCAATAACCTATCCTTCTCACAATCGGTCACCAACTGGTTTCAGAGTTACCTGTCTGACCGCCAACAATCCGTTGTATGGCAGAATGACATATCTCCCCAACTACCTGTCTCCATAGGGGTTCCCCAAGGATCCATCCTTGGACCCCTACTCTTCTCGATTTACACCAATAATCTAGCCTCTGCTACCAAACATGGCACACTCATACAATACGCAGATGACTCGACCATCATCTGCTCAGCCCAGTCCCTACCAAAACTGCAAAAAGTCACACAGGAAGCCTTTTCCTGTGTTGAAACATGGTTATCCGATCCCCGATTAATACTCAACCCAAAGAAGACTAAACTACTCATCTTCCAACCCACCAAACATACTCAAAACAATTCTCACTTTAACATCACGGCAAAAGACAACACCACTATATACCCAACTGAATATACCAAATTGCTAGGAGTGGAAATAGACAATAAACTAAAATTTGACATTCACATATCCATGACTATAAAAAAAGTCCACAAAAAACTAGGAGCATTATACAGAAATAAGCAATTTCTCACCAAAGCAGCAAAGATTTCAATAGCAAATTCCCACCTTATCTCCACCCTACTTTATGCCTCTCCAATATATACCAACCTAAGGCAATGTGATCTAAACAAGCTATAGACCTGCTACAACAAAATCGCCAAATTTGCCACAGGGGCATCCTACCATAGTCACCACTGTCTCTCACTTGCTGAACTGGGCTGGCTTGAACTCCCTCACCTCCTTCAATGGTATCAACTCTCACTCGCCCACAAACTAGTAAACCATCCACTAAATGTCCCATCCCTCCAGAATCTACTCCAACCCTATCGCACCACCAGACCACTAAGATCCAGCAGCAAAAATCACTTGCAGATCACTAAAGCCAATAACTCTGCTGGTGAAGCACTATTCTCTTGCGCCATAGCCAAATTATGGAACTCACTCCCACCCACAATTGCCCCCATACCATCATGCACTCACTTCAAAACTTCACTAAAAGCACAACTAAAAACATGCTGGCTATGCCCTTGCAACTCTCACTCTAATATCATCCACCCCATCCAACCACTACCTTTCTTTCCACTCCACTAACTACCTTGATTATAGCAAGCTCAGATGCTCATAAGCCAGTACTTATTATACAGCACAAACTTCTTCTTCTTGTAACATTTGTTAATGTCTGGTATGCACTTCACAGATAAAGATTCTAGTTGTCTACTGATGTACTATGTTCTTCATCTGTAAATATGTTGTAAGTAATTGCTATGTAAATTGTTAATCACTATGTAATCCAATGTAAATACTGTCTGTTTATTTCAACTGTGGAGCTTTTCTCCCCGGGCCTCCGCTGAAAATGGACCTACGTCCAGTCGGACACTCCCGGTCAACAAATTTAAATAAATAAATAAATAAAGGAAAGGATTGTCTATTCAGCACCTGTTTCCTGCTAAGATTTTTAAATGAGTTACAGTACTCCTGGTAGTCAAATGTACAGGGTTTGATTCCTTCTACCTCCATTAGTTCATTGTGTGACTTTGAGCAAGTCACTTAACCAGACAATACTCCCATGTCACCCATAAAAAGGCATTTTGTCCATTGGGTTTATCCAGTTAACAAATAGAATATATACACCCCTTTTGGCATTTGTCTCTCCCACCTAATATTTTGGCTTTATCCAGAATTCTTGAGCAAAGAAGTTGAGAGGAATTTTGGCCTGTTCCTAGTAAAATCTGTAGCTTTCTGACAAATTGCTGTACATTGCAATCACTAAATAATGACAGGATGTGACATTTCAGACTTTGTATCCCTCAAAAAATGTCTAGTAATGCAGCTCTTGTTATTCTATCAAATTTCTAACTATATAATAACACCAATATTTAAAATCTGTTCCTCAATTTGGATCTTTGTGTTTGCAATAAATTGCACAATGTGGTTCTGACAGCAGTGAGCGGAGATCCATTTCTAGACCATTATTTTTGCACTGTATGATTCTGACAGCAGTGAGTAGAGATCCATTTCTGGACCATTATTTTTGCACTGTATGGTTCTGACAGCAGTGAGCGGAGATCCATTTCTAGACCATTATTTTTGCACTGTATGATTCTGACAGCAGTGAGCAGAGATATATTTCTTAGTCATCTTTTATGCGTGTATTAATTCATTTGACCTCAAGCATATATCTGAGGCATATAATCATACATATTGCTACAGCTAATGGTCAGACGTGTGTGTGTGTGTGTGTGTGTGTGTGTGTGTGTGTGTGTGTGTGTGTGTGTGTGTGTGTGTGTGTGTGTGTGTGTGTGTGTGTGTGTGTGTGTGTGTGTGTGTGCATGTGTAGAGGGCATAGTTCTCAACTCCCTCGATTTTGTCTCATATTTGTGGTCTCTGTCCTTCATAAAAATTGTGTTTTTCTGGCAAAGTGCTGTGGACTTAAATCACTCAATAATGACAGATATGTAAGTTCTAGAACTCATATCCATCAGAAAATGCTTGCTAATGCAAAACCTGTTTTTAGCAACTTTCTAAGTATATTAGAGCAAAATATTTAAAATGTTTTCCTGATTTTGGGTGTTTGACACCTTTACTTGAGCTAAGAGGTTGAGAGGGAATTGGGGGTGCAATGGGTTACACTGAGATTCTCACAGCAGTAAGCTGAAGTACATTTCTAGTTCAATGTTTATTCATCTGTTCATTCATATGATTGCAAGCAAACATATGAGCTGTACACTGTCATACAAGGAGTGGTAATTGATGGTCACTCATATGTGAGTTGTGTGTTTGTGTGTGTGTTTGTGGGGTGGGGGTTGGATAAATGCTTAGTTTCTGAATCCCAGAGAAGTTATGGCATAAAGGAAGTAATTGATTG
Source organism: Protopterus annectens (assembly GCF_019279795.1). Classification (NCBI taxonomy): domain Eukaryota; kingdom Metazoa; phylum Chordata; order Ceratodontiformes; family Protopteridae; genus Protopterus; species Protopterus annectens. The sequence continues at coordinate 1,751,241,539 of NC_056726.1, read as the reverse complement.
TGGTAAACAGAAGCATTGTCATATAAGCCATGTTTTTGTGGTAATATCCTTAGTTTTGTTGTTTTGTTGATTATTGGCAGTGTATTTATTTAAAATCTACAAGTTTAATATTTTAATTATGGACATATTTGTATTTAACTTTTTTGCAGGAATATGGATGTGAAATGCTGTGTGTTTGTCTACAACAGAACTTGCCTGACACAATGTTGATGAGTAAAGTCATGAGCTGTTAATGAGCTTCTTCCTATAGTGAAGGGTTTAATTCCTTCAGCCTTCATTTGACTACTGTGAGGCTGACTAAGTCAGTTCACCAGACAGTGCTCCTGGGCTGCTCCTGAAAGGGGACACTTGCATCCAGTGGACTGTATTACATATTGGGTCAAATTCAATAAAGCCTACACTAAGTGCATACTACTAAGTGTACACAATATGTATTCAAGAACATCCCTACCACATTTCTTGTGCTTTCTAGTCACTCAGAAGGATTACACTAAGTGTACATGTAGTCTACACTTTTGGATAACCTTTATGAATCCCTGTCAGTATTAAAAGCTGCAGGAAAATCAGTAGGAAAACTAAAATTAGTAGTAAGAAGGTGTCATTTATTCCTGTGTTGTCTGTTCACACAGAACAGCATACACTTAGTGTACACTTAGGGCCAGATTCAATAAAGCCTACACTAAGTGCACACAAAGTGTACACTTTTCTGAGTGAACAGATAACACAGACATAACTCACACATTCTTCCTTCTAATTTTAGTTTTCCTACTGATATGCTTGCAGCTTTAAATATTGACAGGGATTCATAAAGGTTACCACAAAGTGTAGACTACATGTACATTTAGTGTAATCTTTCTGAGTGACTAGAAAGCACAAGAAATGTGATACGAATTTTATTGAATACATATCGTGCACACTTGGTGTAACTTAGTGTAGGCTTTAATAAATCTGGCCCTTAGTGTAGGCATTAGTGAATCCCGTGGATTGTCTTTTGAATCCCTGCATCCTTTAAACAGTTGATAATTAGTGCTTTAATTTATGTAATTTGACTATGAATCCAGCTCATCTCTTGTAGTTTAATGCTTGCTACATGCACTTTTGATAAAAGTGAATTTCAATGGAAGATATTACTGTTGCTCATGCTAAGTCTGTTTTCAATGTGAGAGTTTTTTTGCTTTGTTTAGCATATGTTTCTCAGTTTTTGCTGTAAAATTTGAAATATAAATGCAATTCTCTTTGATCTTTGTAAAAGTAAAGCAGCAACTAGTATGACCATGATCCAGCTCTGCTCTTCTGCAAGATCTGCTCATGCATCTGTCTTTCAAAGACGTCCTCTTATTGCAACTGAAGCCTCTCCCTATATGAGGTATAATATAGATAAAGAAACATTTTCACTTCCTTGACAAGCCAGCTTGGGGGTCCTGCCCTGTGAGCTTTCACAAAAGACATGCTACCATGGCCAGAGTGAAAAACAAAACAGTGCTTAATGAATGAAAATTAGACACCTAAGCTGTGAACAACACCTAGTGCAGCATGATTGTAAGGAGTGTGGGTAGCTCATACATTGCGGGTGCACAAAAAGTGCAGCAAAGCTATTACAAAAGTAGTACAGATGTGCATGTATACAACTGTCATCACGCATTCACAATTTAGTGTACTTCCATGCAACATTGACAACAGTTACATGTGTTCAGTACTACAATTCATACAGCAGTGTATCTACAAGCCTCATTAACATAAGGACTTTTGCAAACTGAATAAAATTTGTTGAAGCTTAATGAGCATTGATATTTTATGCATTGCTGGTTACCTGGTTTCTGTACAGATCATCAGGAAGCCAAAATTAAAGCAATTTTGTTTATGAAAAGTACAGTGAAGGGCATAAGAGGGAAATTGAACTCAAGTTACTGTAATATAGTAAGAAAAGGGCAGAAAATGTTTCCAAGGTACTGGTAAGAGAGAGTTCTTTTACTGGAACTGATAAGTTATCACCTGTCTCTTGCAATCTCTAAAGAATGGCATTTCACGTTTCAGTACTCTGTGCTCAGAAAGGTAAAATGTAAAGATTCATTGAAGTATTGCTTCTGTAGTATAGGTTAAGGATCAATTTCATGCTGCCATGTTTGACATAAAAAAAATTCATATTGCAGTTTTGACAGAAGTCCATTTCACTCAGGAAAGGGTTATGCTAATAATACTAATGTCATCACTTCTAGTGATAAGATAGTGCAGTATCAGGGAACGAGACATACGGGGGATAACTTTGCTCAAGAGGAGAACCACATCCTCATGGAAGAACTTAAGATGTATGGAAAACTATAATTTGGAAAAGATGGTCCTAGGCAGGCAGAATGAGCTAAAGTATAGAACAAAGTAGTGACAGACATAAAATCCCTAGGAGAAGAAATCACGCATGGACATAGAATTAGGAATAAAGCTAATGATATGGTGCCTGTGCCAGGAGTAAAGCACAGAAGAATGCAACTGCTGTTCATACTATAGGCAGTAGTCTGTCCACTGCCCAAAGTCAGGCACCTGATAAGAAATATTTGGCATCATTACAGTAGGATGGTTATAGCAGCTGCGATGGTGCAGCAGTAGCATTATTGCCTCACAGCAAGAGGCTCTCCTGTTCGATTCTCGGCTGGAGTGCCTTCTGTGTGGAGTCTGCATGTTCTCCCCACGGTCGAGTAGTGTTCGAAAGACATGCGTAAATGGGCATGCTTTCGTTGAAGGTTGGGCATCGGGCTGGCAACTCGGCACCATAAAAATCTACTGCCAATCATTAGCAGACCAGAGTTCCGCTGTGGAGACCCCTAACTGGGAAAAGCCGAAAAGACAGACAACAACAGCAGTGGGATGGTTATGATACAGAGGATGATAGAACTGGTGCTATTCAGGGTGACAAGGTTACTGGAAGCTTGGCACTCCATCATCTTTACACAGATGTTAAATCACGCTGTAGAGCATAACTTAGTATGGCATTTACTTATTGATAGAATTCATGACTCTGTACCAGTTTTGGATGTTTTCCTATCAGGGACTTCAGCAGTGGCAGAAGTGGGAGTGCATGCTGGTACAGCAGATGGTAAGCGTGAAATTCCTTCATTTCCATCTGTAGTCATACCTGCACAGGGATTTACTTACAAGTAATTAACCAAACATACTGTATTAAAACATTTATTATTTCTTTACAGGTATGGCACCACAGGAGATGTCAGTGAGAGGCTGTGCACCATAGTAAGCTGATGTTTACAGCAGGCTGGCTGCCAACAATAATACCATTACTAACATTCATGATCCAGCCTGAGGACAGGGGCACACAGTGTGATTCCCCTTTTCCTGTATGGATCACTAACCAATACATGTGATAGAGCCATAGACATCACACACTACCTGACATCTGAGATAATGGTAATCCTTCCTATTACAGTAACTCTCCACTCATGGTCTAGGTGAGGCCCTGATAGCCACATGGGTGCAATCTGTCACACCAAGCAGCTTAAGGAAGCATGTCAATCCTCAGAAGGAGTACACAATAGTGGTTCAGCCCTGTGATGGCATTGGGAAACAGATGTGCTCATTCACATAGGATATGAGTATATCAAGGAACTGCCACAGTATTTCTGAGGCAAAAGCCTGAAATATACCCAGTGTGTGTCTGTTTATAAAAGGTTCCCAGGGCAAGCATAATGAGGACTATAAATATCTTAGTATCCACAGGAATAGGAAGGTCACACATTCCCCCATTTGTAGCTCACAAGTTCACCAAAGCCCTTATAACATCTTTGTCCATTCTAAGCAATGAAGCATTTCCTGTTCTTTAAAGGTAGAATGAGTTAACCTTTGCTTTTAATACCTCATCCTAGGCCACTAACACTGCTCCTCGTACCAGGCATTGTCATGGCAGAGGTAAGACTTTAGTAAATAATAATTAGAAAACGTTCTACTTGCCTTTATATAAAGTAGGCACATAATGCACACTTACATAGTAAAATGTCACTTCAACATTCTCTTTCGGCTTTTCCCGTTAGGGGTCGCCACAGCGGATCATCTCTTTCCATTTCTTCCTATCCTCTGCATCTTGCTCTGTCACACCAACTGCCTGCATGTCCTCTCTCACCACGTCCATAAACCTTATCTTAGGCCTTCCTCTATTCCTCTTACCTGGCAGCTCCATCCTTAGCATCTTTTTCCCAATATACCCATCATTCCTCCTCAGCACATGTCCAAACCAATGCAATCTCGTCTCTCTTGCTTTGTCTCCAAACTGTCCAACATGAGCTGACCCTCTAATATACTGATTCCTAATCCTATCCATCCTAGTCACACCGATTGCAAATCTTAACATCTTTAACTCTGCCACATCCAGCTCTGACTCCTGCCTTTTTGTCAATGCCACTGTCTCCAACCCATATAACATAGCTGGTCTCACTACACTCTTGTAGACCTTCCCTTTCACTCTTACTGATACCCGTCTGTCACAAATCACTCCTGACACTCTTCTCCACCCATTCCACCCTGCCTGTACTCTCTTCTTCACCTCTCTTCCACATTCACCATTACTCTGAACTGTTGATCCCAAGTACTTAAACTCGTCCACCTTTACCAACTCTACTTCCTGCATCCTCACCATTCCTCTACCCTCCCTCTCATTTACACACATATGTCACTATGAATCTCAAAAGGTGGGAAAAGAACCCTGTTTTCATACTGTGGGTTCAGCATTTACATGCATTTCATTTAAATGTCAGTATACAGTCAATTTATATAAGATTGTCTCTGCAGCTTTTCAAATGTTGAACATTAAGAGCAGGTTATGTCTATGAATAACACCTCATCTGAGCTTCTGTGCAGACAGAACACATACCAGTGCAGTATAAATACCATCTTTAATATAATAATACAGATTTGTAAGTCCTCCTTCAGTATTATTATTATTATTATCATTATTATTATTATTATTATTATTATTATTATTATTGTTGTTGTTGTTGTTTGAAAGGGCATTATGTGAAAAAGGAACTGCCATGGAGGTGATATTTGCTGATACTGACTCTTGTGAAACACAGTTAGTGTGTGAGTGTGAAAGAGACTAGCGCAAGCACTGGTGTAGAGTTGATATTTGCAGATATTGACTCTTGTGAAATATAGCTTGTGAGTAATTGTTTGACTAGTACTTCACATTTATGATGTACATGATGAAGAGGACATGCACAGGAGAAGTCAAGTGAATTTCAAAGCTGTGTCTATTGCCTTCATAAGTACTGCATCCTCAAAATGTTTTCCATTCTCTGTTGTGCTGTAGCCATGTTTATAATGAGGGTGATGAGGTCAGCTCAGATTACTACAAGCACATCTACTGTACCCGTGTCTTAAGATTACTGTGCACTATAGAAGCAGAACATACATAAGAACACGTAATGTGATTTCTGCCCTAGGTGATTGCTGTACCACCCCTCTGGTGACCATGGTGTCCACACGGCTTGGTTCATAGATTTTCAAGGACATTTATAATTTTCAGGTGGAGAAACTGAGTATACCTGTTATTAGCACTGATATCACAAACAGTGCATATGCAAAAGTATCTTGAAGTAGCTGTGCTCTTTAGACATGACAGAAGTGTGCTTTATGCTTGGAATTTACTTGTAGAAATGGCAGTAGTGAGTTAAAGAATGGAGCAGCAACCAGGGCTAATGTATGCACAATGGAATCAGATGGAGAAGTAGCTTAAACAGCTGTTTTAAAATTGAAGAATACACTTCAGCACTTGTTAGTGACTTGAAAAGCATAAAGTACAGTTGTATAAGCAGCTGAAAGGGAGAATAAAAGGGTGTAAAACATTCTGGATCTGTATGTGCATCTACTAAGAGTATTAGAGCTGTAAACCTGACCATCTTGCTCCACATGGTTTCAAGGTGGAAACCGTATGTAGTGTACAAAGTAGTTCAGTTTGAGAAGAAGATCAAACAATATTTCACCACATTGTTATTGTCAGGAGATTTGTTAAATCATGTTCTGGGTTCAGGTCATGACAAAAAAGCTACAGGATTTATCAACTTCATTTCTATTGCAGTGGAGGGAATCACTTTTTGTCTCTTGTCTTTTGCTGTTGAACATATAGGGAAGCCATTGTATGTCTTGTTTTAGCTGTTAAATGTAGAGTTTTGTTTGTACATCCTATCTGTGAATATATAGGGCTTATTCTTTTATCACACATTGTACCTGCAAAGCAGTATCCTGTTTTTGGCTGTGCATACAGTGCCTAGCTACTTTTAACAACTGCTCTCTCTGAACCACAAACCTGGAATATAAATAAAGACCAGTATAGGAAAAAACATAAAGTGTAAGAGTATGCTGATAAGAGATCTCATTTTACCTGATAGCTGTACAGACTGGCATGTTTCAAGGTATTCAAAACATTGTTTCATCAGTACCTGTGTCCACAGGACAGCCTGATGTAACCATTCTTTTAAACAGAAGCACAGCACATGTTTAAGTGCATGACCGGCTTTAAAGATCACAACCCGGAGAAGACTGTATTCTCTGGACTGAAGAATAAGAAGAAACTTGCTTTCATGATGCTTTCCCTTCTAAGGGATCCGCAAAAACAAATTGTGAAAAATAAAATCACTATTCTTGTGGTATTTTTCTAAAACATATATATTTTTTTCAAAATATTAAACATGATCTGCATAACATCTAGATTTGGGAGGAGACCTTTAATAATGGGCAAAGAACAGATATGGAGAATTCAGCATTCAACAGATCTACTGTCAGGTGAGATGTGAGTATCCCACAGTCCGTGATGCCTTTAAAAGCCTGAGGTCTGAGTGGTATCATAAATGTAGTTTGAGAGAAGGTAGAAACACCTTCCAAAGTCACCACAATATCATTACATGAATCACCATTTCAAGTAAAATAGTAGAAGACAAAATGTTAGACTTCAAGTTGATATCAGAAAACTAAAGTTCCATGAAGTGTTGCAGCTATCTACTGTGCAGCTGTTCCTGTCTAATTCCTCTCCTTCTCATTTGATATCAGCTATAACTTCTGTGGATAACTGTATTGACTTGCAATCTGTTACTTTCTCTGTCAGTTTATTTTATTTTATTTATTTATCATTTGTTGACCGGGAATGTCCGACTAGGTTCCACAGATCCTGTTTTCAGTGGAGGCCTGGGGAGAAATGCTCCAGAAGCATGTCTTTAGAATGTGGGAGGAAACCGGAGTACCCGGAGGAAACCCACGCGAATGCAGGGAGAACATGCAAACTCCACACAGAAGGCACCTCAGCTGAGAATCGAACCAGAGAACCTCTTGCTGTGAGGCGGCAGCATTAACCGCTGCACCACTGCGCCGCCGCAGTGTCCTCTAAGCTTGCTCAATTCAGCCTATAAAAAGGCATTTTCTTAAGTCAGGCTTGAATTTTGCTGCTCTATGCTACCTTCCTCTCTATACTTCCTTCTTAATACCATACTGCCGGATCCCTGGCTGTATATCGAGTCTGTGCTCTTATCTCCCCACTTCATTCTTTTCTGTGAAGTGTAACTACCTTGTGCTTTATCCTTTCTTCAGATGCTATCCCTGCTCCATCACATGACTATTTTTGCATGCCTACTTTGCACACTTTGCACCAGTGTGATACCCCTTTTCCTGCATGGACCTCTAACCTGTACACCTTACTCCAAATGTAGCCTTATTAGCATGCTAGATGATGAAAGAACAACACTGTGCTATGCTTTGCTACAGCCCTTTAAAACTGCTCTGTACTTTGGAGTCTAGGGATGACTGTCCCCAGATCTTTGCTGTTTAAAAGTTCTTCAGAAATACTCTCCCCAGTATGCAAAGATTAGAACCATGTAATTTTAAGTGGATAACAATGTAGTCCTATGAAATAATTTCTAGATAATTCCTAAATTCCTAACTGTTGCCAGTCTGTCCAGTCAGCTAGCTTTTCAGATTTTGTTGAAAGTTTAACTCATCTGTCACATCAGGTTCATGTTTGCTGATCTTGTTTTCCATATCTTTTGTTATATGTATGCAGATAAGTCTAATAGAGCAGGTGTCATTATCAACCCCAAGGGCATCCAATGAGTTACTGACCTTTCATTAAACAACTTCTTCATCATTGTTTTTGTTCAGAAACTATGGTGGATATGTGACACAGTCTTCCTGAAGAGATAATAAAGACAAGATGTTGGAAAAGTCAATATTTATTGGAACATGCACATGATAACTTAGAGGAGCAGGGATAAGAAAATTCCAGTCTGTGTGTGTGTGTGTGTGTGTGTGTGTGTGTGTGTGTGTGTGTGTGTGTGTGTGTGTGTGTGTGTGTGTGTGTGTATGTGTGAGTGTATGTGTGTGTGTGCGTTTGCATGCTTGCGTGTGTGTGTGTGCATGTATGTGTGTATGTGTGTGTCTGTTTGTGTGTGTGTGTGTGTGTGTGTGTGTGTGTGTGTGTGTGTGTGTGTGTGTGTGTGTGTGTGTGTGTGTGTGTGTATGTGTGTTTTTGCAGAAGTAAGATAAGCAGTGCTTCTGGAAGTGGTGCTTATGTTCTTTACTTTTTACTCAGTAAGATATCGGAATGCTGAGAAGTGCAGATCATGATGAAGTTTTAAGTTTTGCCTTGCAATGTTACATATAACATATATAAGAATGAATGTGCTAGTCTTATTGGTAAGGTAGCATATTGAAAGCAGCTGTAAAAGCTAGCAAGTAGCTTGACTTATAACTATGGTATTATGTTTTGTGTTTCATCTGCATTATTCTGCTTCTTCATGGATATAGTATAACATATAAATAATGAAATTATGGTGAGGCTGTCTAGGAAGTGGAAAACCTGCTTGAGAGAAGTTAACTGGGGCTACAGGGAATGAAGGGGCACCACTGAGCTTTTGTGCAAGGACACCATCTCTACCAAGGCCAGACTTGACTGTTTCATTTGTAACCATGTGTATTCCTAGCACACTCCTCTTACCAGGGATAGTTAGGAAACTATGACATCCGGACTACTGGTTCACAAGCTCACTACTAACAGCATCCATATTTCACTGTCTCATGAACAGAAATAGCTTCCTGCAGATATTAAAGTTTCTTGGGGGCAGTTAGCCTTCAGCATGGTGGCAGCATGAATTGTTAGCTCTTTGCCCAACTGCTATTATTTAAGCATTTTAATGCACTGTTAGTTTTTCATCATGAACAACTTTCATCACTGTCCTCTTACTAAAGATAGTAGCATTTTGCTATGGAAGCACTCATTGACTCTGAATCACACATTCCTCTAGCCTGCAAACAGAAGAGCTGTCAAGTTGCATTAGGGGATAAGCTCTATGCTTTGGCAGTGTTAGCTGACAAAGTCATGGAAGATATCTCAGAGCTTAGACAACTTTCAGCTCAAAATCATAAGGAAACTAAGGCACTTACACAAGTAAGATTGCACTGTTATAGGAATGATGTCCGTACTTGGCTTAGGTTTCCGGTGGTACTCATTATGGTGTGGCAAGGGAATCATCATTTGCTTGATACCTCGGAAGGAGCTTTGCAGCTTGTCAAGCAAGATTTATTATTATCTGTAATGGATAAGAGCATGAATAAGGTGAATAGTTACTTTACAATGGGTCTATGATCTTCCCATTGTAAATGGGCTTATGTTCATCCCATTGTAAATGGGCTGAATATAGACCATGTATAAATGGGGGAAGTGTTGAACAACTAGTTACTTGCCCTGTTGATGTAATGAAAGATCAGTGACTAAACGTTCGATGCCTATTGTTTGTTGTTCAGCTGTTGGATGGCTGGCCCATTTGTCGTCTGAACATAGGCCCCATTACAATAGGAATACACACCCATTCAGTGAATATTCAAGTTCATATTAAAAACAAGAACGTTCACTTACTGCAAACCACAAATACACTGAACGCCCTAAATCGAGAAATTCAAAAACTCGAAATGTCATACTTGTCCCATCCCACCGCCCGCTACATACTACCTACACAAACAAACTAAATAAACCACATACATACACTAACCAAAACCCTTTTTCGAACCCTAAACTAAACCCTACTTCTAACCCTACACTAAATCTTACATATACCACCATGTATGCACTTAACCCGCACCATAACCCTAAGGTCCGTAACTATCACACACTTATCTTAAAAAGCTATACCCAAACAAACTAAATAATCCACACACATACACTTAATAAAACCCTACTTCTAACCCTACACTAAAGCTAACATACATTACCATCTATGCACTTACCTTAACCCGCACCCTAACCCTAAGGTCCGTAACTATTGCATACTTACCTTACGGAGTTATACCGTAGAAGGGCCAACCATGATGATTCGACATTTTGGATTTCACGCTTCAGGACGATCGATGTTTTCGCAGTTCGATGAAGACGTGTCGGCGTTTAGGTGTTCGGGTAAGTAAACATTTGTGTTTTTAATATGAACCCGAATATTCTTGTCATTGAAACAAGAGGGGAAATGCTCATCATTCCCAGGAAAATTTGCAGCAGTTGTTTATAATGATGTATCAGTCTTGCCAAAAGAAGATGTCAGATTAGCATCTGAAAGCTGAGCTGCTAAGAGAGAAAGAGAAAGAGCGAGAGAGAGAGAGAGAGAGAGAGAGAGAGAGAATACCCAATGTCCATGAAGGAAAAATGGCCAAATCTATCTAAGGAGGTAATTGATTTATTGGAAAATTATGATCAGTTTAAGGAGCAGTTATCTTTGTATGTTGAACTGGCAGAAAATCATGGCTCCCTATCCAGTCAGTTAAAAATCAGGTTACAAAGGTATAGAGCGCCCATCTGCTTGGTGCCCTCGCCACACTCTCAGGGGGTCCTGAATTAATACTGGTCCTTCGTTGGCAGATAAAAGATTTATTTTATTGTTTTGCACTTGTTTGGAGTGCTACTGTTTTATTGGTTGATTTTTGCCTTTAATTGTCTTGTCAAGGTAGTTTAAGTTTTGCTGTAGCATTACACTGGCAAGCAGTCTTTCTTGGTGCTATTATATCAAGAGTTTATCAGTGCCCTGTACAGACACAAACACCCAGAAAGTGAATTTTATCTATTACACTACCCTTAGAACTAAAATCTGTAATTTAAATGTGGCTAAAACAAAGCCATTATGAGGAGGCAGGCTTATAAATAGCAATGCCTATTCTCAGCAATCTCTGAAGCACACACAAAAAGCAACATCAAACAACACACATGTGCCTACACCCAGAGGAGCCCCAAAAGCAAAGCCCATAAAGCAAACAAACACATTACCCAGGACTCTTGTCATAGGGAACTCCATTGTGTGACACACAGATGCCCCATGCATCAGACTGACCAACAAGAAGGTAATGGTTAGTTGCTTATTTGGAGCCAGAATCCATCAAGTTATGCATGCACTCAAATCACTACACCACAGCTACCAGTATGATTCTATCGTAGTCCATGTGGGTGTTGTGTAAATGACCTAATACATACTTCCTTAGACTATATGAAGAAAGACAGTGTTGATCACTCTGAATATATGTCTCAGGCAAGTATGTGCCTTGCATTGAGCAGCATTCTACCTTCACCAAGGATGATGCCACAGTATTAATAAAAGATGGTTGACTTCAATAATTGGTTTAGTTTGTGGTGTATTTCCAGACAGATTCAATATTGTCAGCATGGAGGGACATGGTTAACAAACAATATTGATTGCAAAGGATGATCTGCACCTGTTTCCTCTAGGCTTCCAAATATTGGCTAAAACATTCTCCACCCCCTTAGAGTTAGGCAATTCCAAATTGACAAACCCACAGACATAGCAAATAAAATCCAAAGAAACCTAAAGAGGTGTTACTGCTCAATGCCAGAATCCTAAACAAGAAACTGCACACCATACAAGCTCTCCTCACTCTGGAGAGTGTAGACATCTGTGCTATTACTGAGACTTGGTTTTAATCTGCAGAAAGTACACTGGCAGTGTAAGGCCTTCAGTGCCTTCCACACATTCAGACCATCAACCGCATAGACAGGGACAAAATCTGGAGTCTCAATATATAATAGCAAGAAGTGCAACTCTAGGTTGGTTAAACAAGATGATGTCCTTTAAATTATCCATGTGTGAATCACCATAAACAAAGTCCCACACCATATCCTAGCAAGCTATAGGTCGCCATATGTGTTCTTAGAACCCCACAACTTATACCTAGATCAACTGGAGAAACTCAATAAAAAAACAAATATCCTATTCATGGGAGACTTTAACTACCCCTGTATAAACTTAGAAACATAAACTGCCTCATACTCGCAGGCACAGCAATTCCTGGACTTTATTAACAAAAACAATCTTGACCAGATAGTGTGCAGAAACACAAGAGGTTCAAACATACTGACCATTCACCCAAGTCACATCCTCACTGGTGAGGTCAGACCACAAATTTGTCTGCTAAATAAAATTCAACTTAGCAACCCCAGCAAACCCTGTAACAGTTAGGAACTATGAACAGGGAAACCAAATGAAAAGAAAACAGAAATAAGGTGAAAAGAAGCTCCAAACCACAAAGAAGTTTTAATAAATAAATTCAAGTAACAAACTCCATTATTAAATACACAAACATTTCCCTCCTTTTAGAAGGTTTCTACTTGCTTACTTATGAATTTTAATTAGTGCATTCATTAATTAATTTAATAAGTGTGTGTTACTTTTGATTGGCCAAGCCACTGTAAGGAGGGAAATGTTTGTGTATTTAATAATGGAGTCTGTTACTTGAATTTGTCTGAAGAAGTCCGGCCACTTGACGGGATGAAAAGTGCTTCACATTACTGTTTTTTTGGTTTTATTAAAACTTCTTCATGGTTTGGAGCTTCCTTTCACCTGATTTCTGTTTTATTAGTTAGGAACTATGCCAAAGTAAACTACACCTTACTAAGCGATAGTCTGACAAAACTCAGTGCCCCCCCCTCCCAACCCTGAGTTCACAGTAGCCTATACTATATGGAATTGTTCACAGATATTCTGTACAACCATATAAATGGCTGTAGTTGCTGTACCTACTACAAGTAAGCCCTCAACAAACACTAAATATAAACCACACTGGTGGAATCCTAGCCCTAATAGGGTATATAATAAAAGGAAAAAAAGTCATGGCTAAAATCAGGAAGAGCAACTCCCATAATAGGTTCATAGCTTCATAGATTAGTACTAGGCTAACTGCCCTTGTTGACCATTTTAAGTCTTGCTAATTACCCCATGTGAGGCAGGAGATCACTAATTAAACTAAACAGGAAACTAAGAGGACCAATTAAGTCCAACAAGCCCAATTATGAGGTCAAGATAGCCTCAGGCTAAAGATAATCACATGGTCTTCTACAGCTATGTCCAAAACCACAAAGACAGAGCACATCAGTGTGCCAAACTGTTGGTTAGTGGTGCTATCTTCATTGAGCAGAGTGACATTGCAAATCTGCTGGCTGACAAATTCTGCTCAAGCTTCATCCCCCACTCCCTCTTTGCCCACCCCATGAAATATCTACTAGCTATAATATCCTCAACTATTAACAGAAAGCATGTCCTGACAGCGTTCAGTAAGGCCAAAACACAGCTTCAGTGGGCCCCAACAATATCCCGGGATGCCTCTTAAATAGCTTGAAACATGACTTATCATGACCACTTGAGTCACTTTTCAACTATAGCCTGAAAACAGGCTTTGTACCATGAGAATTGCAAACTGCAAAGGTTAACATACTCCACAAGGGTGGACCATCTAACAAACCCAGCAACTATAGACCTACTAGTCTAACTAGTCTAATATGCAAAGCCATGGAACTAATTATTATGGAAATGATCAACAGAGACATAGGCACCCTTCAAGTACTGTACCCAACTCAGTTTGGCTTTGTCAAGAAAAGGTCATGCTTACTAAACCTGCTGTACTTCTTTGAGAAAGTCACCAAGGCAATGTATGAGGGGAAAATGGTGCATACTGTGATGATGTGAAGTATTTCCAGCTATGCCAGGAGAAGTAGGGCAGTGGATGTGTAACATATGCCAGTACAGCTAGCTGTAATTTAGTAAAGAATTATATGTTATTTGAATATCAAACCGATTTGTACAGATGCTTGTGTTGAAAATGTATTTGTAAAGTTGCTTGTCTTAAAAATGTACCAACAATGTGTCCTGCTGGACAGAAAAAGAAATATAAATGCATTATTGTAACTGTTTAAATGTATATATTGTAACAGAGGGTAGTGGAAGACAATAAGTTAATCTCAATCCACCTGACTTTGGAAAGTAGTAAGAAATTAAATTACTGGGCCTAGGCCATAAAGATCTTATCTTACAGTTCTCAATGCAGCTAGAGACAAAAAGTCTGTACTAGGAAGCTTTCTGCATTGTCACTGGGGTGAACTATTTGTTGCTCTGAAAGGGTGGAGGTTTGAAATTGTTTTATGACTTCCAGGAACTGCAGCGGATCTTAGCAAGGCTCTGTGTGTGTATTATTGACACATAGGTGCTAAATTCTGGCAGTTTCTAGCAAAGGGTGGGTTGCATGGGAACCAGAAGTCAAATGACCAGATGTATGTGATGTCATTATGTAATCCATCATTAAAAATAATGTTTAATATGAAGTGGGACTGAAGTCTCAGAGCACTCTCTTTTTGTAACCTGTCAAAGAAGGTTCTTTCACCCACTTCATATTGCCTTACTGTAGTAAGTAACCAGGGAATAATAATTCTTTAGATCAGTCAACATAATATAGTGAGACTAAAGTTTTTCCGTAACTTTGTGAACCTGCCCACATGTGTTATTTTTAATATTTCCTGTGATTGAAACCCGGTGTTTATTGTAAATATATATTTAGTATTTTCATGTACTTTTATTATTTATTATTAAATATATTTAAACTTTTCATTGTGGCTGGTCCTTTAGAGAATATTTTAACCTTTGAGAATACTTATATATATTTGGTGACACTGCAGCCACTCCTGAAAACCTTGTTGTTTGGTCAACATTACCATTTGTATTAATACTAATTTCACTCAGTATAATTGGGTACTCTTGTAAGAGCCTTACAGTTACTGGGTTTGGGGTGTCTGGTGGCAGTGTAACTACCTAATAGTCTGGGAAGAAGGTGGCATAGCTAGTAAATCTGTGCCAGCCTTTCCCAGGTGTGTGGGTGTGTGTGAAAATCAAATCTCGAAGTGTGTGTGTGTGTGTGTGTGTGTGTGTGTGTGTGTGTGTGTGTGTGTGTGTGTGTGTGTGTGTGTGTGTGTGTGAGCTACTTGGAGCAGGGACATGAAGCACTGGTTTCACAAAGAGAGTGGTAGAGAACTTGGCTTGGACACTCAGCTGAGGACTTAAATCTACAAGCTGTGCCAGTGAGGAGCCTTACTGAGGACTTGGGGAGAGACAGAGAGAGAAACCTAGACCCCGGGCTGATTGTGTTCCTTGTGTACTCTTAAGGGAAATTGTGCTTGATGCAGAGAGCTGCATCCGGAAATACTGGGTGTATTCATTTTTGTTTGAAGTGAATGTCTCTCTCCAATGTCAGTGGTGAGGATTGACGCTTTTTGATTACTGGCCCAGAGTGGGGATGTCACACATACCACCTACCTGGACCTGGCTAAGGTATTCAGTATAAAGGCCCCACTCAGGTATAATTGACAAACTCACCAAACTGGGCATAAACCTCCACATAACTCACTGGACTGCCAATCCCCAGTAGGGAACCAAAGGGCTCCCTGCTGTTATCACTCCTATTTGGCATCTACCTCTCAGATGTAAAGGCTAACATCAATAGACTTTGTCTGACCAAGTGATGTTTGCAAATTGGAAGCTATCATAGATTCCCCCCATGACACAACATCTTACAAGATTGTCTAACATAGGCAAATTATTGGTGCCAAGGTCATGAATTAAAACTCAATTCCAAAAATGCATTATAGTGTCTTTTGGCAAAACTGCCACCCAGGCTAATTACCAATCAATAAGGCATCCCTAAGAGTTAACACAGGGATCTGGGAACATATGTAGATAGTAATTTGGCCTTTGACCAACATGTAGCCAAGGTAGTAAGAAAATAATTCTATGTCATCCAACTTATAAGCATGAGTATGGCATCCAAGGTCCAAGGAAGTCATATTGCCACTTTATTTGACCCTTATCAGACCCATCATTACGTACCATGCCCACTTCAGCATGTACCTGACTAGACATATGCAGCTGTTGGAATACCCACAAAGGTTCCTTTACAGAAGAATCCAGGGTATAAACACATTGTACTGTATGGAGCTCCT
Organism: Protopterus annectens; assembly: GCF_019279795.1. Taxonomy (NCBI): domain Eukaryota; kingdom Metazoa; phylum Chordata; order Ceratodontiformes; family Protopteridae; genus Protopterus; species Protopterus annectens. The sequence continues at coordinate 1,751,225,245 of NC_056726.1, read as the reverse complement.
TAAATTCTGAGCTCTATTCTCAGTCTCCTACAGGTTTCTGAGAGGTGATCTATGTTTGGCATTCAAGGAATCCTCAGATCCAGCTCTGATGGACTTTTTGCTCTTGCAAAAAATGATCAGAATCAGTACCACTAGATCCAAATATTTAAATGTTGCTTGTGACATAAATGAAACATGTTGTTGAGACAGATATGTGTCTCAGATGATACTCATACTCTGGAACAGTCACCCCATCCATGTGAAGCAAGTCCATCCCTAAGCCTATTTAAGTTTAACCTTGACCAATGGGCAGGAAATCAGAAATTCACCCCAGGTCTGGCCCCAGTGCCTCTGACAAGCAGAGGCAGACAGTAATGCCCTAACATCCCTTCCCACATAATCTCTAGAAACCTCCTAACTAACATACCCCCTCCTAATAAATGCCCATGATACATAAGGATACAGTTGGGTTGGGTTGCATGGCTAGGCTTATAAAGGCCTTGGGGGCCGTTAGCCTATTATATATGTATATGAACATATGAACCTATCTTCTTCTTCTCTTTTGGCTGTTCCCATTAGGGGTCGCCACAGCGGATCATCTGTTTCCATTTCTTCATGTCCTCTGCATATTGCTCTGTCACACCAACCACCAGCATGTCCTCTTTCACCACGTCCATAAACCTTATCTTAGGCCTTCCTCTTTTCCTCTTACCTGGCAGCTCCATCCTTAGCATCCTTTTCCCAATATATCCATCATCCCTCCTCAGCACATGTCCAAACCAATGCAATCTTGCCTCTCTGACTTTGTCTCCAAAGCATCCAACCTGAGCTGACCCTCTAATATACTGATTCCTAATCCTGTCCATCCTTGTCACACCCAGTGCAAATCTTAACATCTTTAACTCTGCCACTTCCAGCTCTGACTCCTGCCTTTTTGTCAATGCCACTGTCTCCAACCCATACAACATAGCTGGTCTCACTACCCTCTTGTAGACCTTCCCTTTCACTCTTACTGGTACCCGTCTGTCACAAATCACTCCTGACACTCTTCTCCACCCATTCCACCCTGCCTGTACTCTCTTCTTCACCTTTCTTCCACACTCACCATTACTTTGAACTTATTGATCCCAAGTACTTAAACTCATCCACCTTCACCAACTCTACTCCCTACGTCCTCACCATTTCTCTATCCTCCCTGTCATTCACACACACATATTCTGTCTTAGTCCTGCTGACCTTCATTCCTCTCCTCTCTAGAGCATATCTCCACCTCTCCAGGGTCTCCTCAACCTGGTCCCTACTCTCACTACATTTCACAATGTCATTTGCAAACATCATAGTCCATGAGGCCTCCTATCTGATCTCATCTGTCAACCTGTCTATCACCATTGCAAATAAGAAAGGGCTCAAAGCTGATCCTTGATGTAATCCCACCTCCACCTTAAACGGATCTGTCACTCCCACTGCAGACTTCACCACTGTCACACTACCCTCCTACATATCCTGTACCACTCTTACATATTTCTCTGCCACTCCTGACGTCCTCATACAATACCACAACTCCTCTCTAGGCACCCTATTATATGCTTTCTCCAAGTCCACAAAGACACAATGCAACTCCTTCTGACCTTTTCTAAATTTCTCCATCAACACTCTCAGAGCAAACATCACATCTGTAGTGCTCTTTCCCAGCATGAAAACATACTGCCGATCGCTAATCAACACCTCCCTTCTTAACCTAGCTTCCACTACTCTTTTCCATAACTTCAAGCTGTGACTGATCAGTGTTATCCTTCTGTAGTTACTACAATTCTGCACATCACCCTTATTCTTAAAAATAGGTACCAAAACACTTTTTGTCCACTCCTCAGGCATCCTCTGACTTTCCAAGATTTCATTAAACAATCTGGTTAAAAACTCCACTGCCATTTCTCCTAAGCACCTCCATGCTTCCACTGGTATGTCATCTGGACCAACAGCCTTTCCATTCTTCATCCTCTTCAAAGCTGTCCGTACTTCCTCCTTGCTAATCTGTTTCACTTCCTGATTCACTATCCCCACATCATCCAACCTTCTCTCTCTCTCTCTCATTCTCTTCATTCATCAGCCCCTCAAACTACTCTTTCCATCTGCTCAACACACTCGCCTCACTTGTGAGTACGTTTCCATCACTATTCATTATCACCCTTACCTGCTGCACATCTTTCCCAGCTCGGTCCCTATGTCTAGCCAATCGGTACAGGTCTTTTTCTACCTCTTTAATGTCCAACCTTTCATACAACTCTCCATCTGCCTTATCCTTAGCCTTTGCCACCTCTCTCTTTGCCATGCTCCTCATCTCCTTATACTCCTGTCTACTTCCTCTTCCTCTTCCTCTGTATACTCTCTTGTACTTCCTCATTCCACCACCAGGTCTCCTTGTCCTCCTTCCTCTGTCTAGATATCACACCAAGCACCTTTCTAGCTGTCTCCCTTACTATCTCTGCTGTAGTTACCCAGCTATTCGGTAACTCTTCACTGCCCCCCAGTGCCTGTTTTAACTCTTCCCTGAACTCCACCTCACAATCATCCTTTTTCAACTTCCACCATTTGATCCTTGGCACTGCTCTCACACTTGTCCTCCTCTTCTTGATCACCAGCATCATCCTACAGACCACCATTCTATGCTGCCTAACTTTCCCCTGTCACCACTTTACAGTCTCCAATCTCCTTCAGACTGGCCCTCCTGCATAGGATATAATCCACCTGTGTGCATCTTCCTCCACTCTTGTATGTCACCCTATGCACCTCTCTCTTCTTAAAATACGAATGAACCTGATGACATGATACTATGAACCTATAATATGATCTTAATAAATGCCCATGATACATAAGGATACAATTGGGTTGGGTTGCATGGCAAGGCTTATAAAGGCCCTGGTGGCTGTTAGCCTACTATGTATATCTATGAACCTATGAACCTATAATATGATCCTAATAAATCCCCATGATACATAGAGACACAATTGGGTTAGATTGCATGGCTAGGCTTATAAAGGTCTTGGTGGTCATTAGCCTAGTATATAACTGTGAACCTATAAACTATACTCCTCATAAGAAAGATAAAAAAAGTGTTATTTAATAATCATGTCCTTAAGGCTCAGGGTGCTGAAACATGAAGCAGGTATATTCTTGAATGTTTGCTGGCACTTGGGTATTACAATCCTTTGAATAGTTACTAAATGGACTCATTCTATGCTCTATGCCTTTTTCAGTAGAAAGAGGTACAAGTTTGTTATTATCAGTTAAAACATTTTACCAGTCTTTTCCTTAGACTGTATAATACTCTCTTGTAGTAATGGTTTTGCAGATGGCTGCACTAAACATAAGGGGTATGAACTCAGCCACAAAAAGACATGCAGTTAATAAATACATTCATGAATTAAAAATAAAGGTTTTATTTTTTGAAGAATTAAAAATAGCTGGGAGGCTTAACAGATGCTTACACCTCAAGTATTATCACATTTATTTTAACCTATCAGGCTCTTCAAAATGTGGGGTCTATTTACTTAGCAATGAAGTCAGGATGGAACACTTACAAAACAAACTGGGATACAAAAGGTACTTTGATTTTGCTTAAAGTAGAGTCACAATTTAGACCTCTTCTCTTAATGTATATTTATGACCAAAATCTGGACACGTCTACACTTCCTTATTGATTTTTACCAGCAGATAATACTAGCCATGGACAGTAACATACCATTTATAACAGAAGTTGATTTTATTGTTGTGCTAGTCGAAGCAATCCAAGACTGTTTTGATAAGACTAACTGGAGCATAATCAAGGAGGCTGCGACAACTGATCAACAAATTAACTTGGATGAATATGCAGAAACAATGATGGCATATATTTGCAATTGTGTAGATGATGTGAAGACTAACAAAATTATCATAATAAGAGCCAATCAGAAAACTTGGCTCACAAAATGTCTATGAGCTTCTGAAGGAGTGAAATAAGGCATTCGAAATGAATGACAAGAAAGCTTTCAGGGTAGCTAGGGCAAATCTGAAGAGTGGGATAAAGGAAGCAAAGAGGGCATTATAAGGAAGGTCCAGAGCCACTTCACTGATAGAAGAGACTCCAGGAGCATGTGGCAGGGCATAAAAGCCATTATAGAATACAAACCACTATCAGCTAAATGTGGGGACAGCATAGAATTCCTGGATAGGCTAAACATCTTCTACAGCAGATTTGAAGAGAGGAACTGCTCAAAGGCAGTGAAACGTCTAACAAGTCCAGAGGATGAAGTGCTCAGTCTAACCACAGGTGAGGTAAGGAAAACCCTGTGACAGGTGAACACCAGGAAAGCTGCTGGACTGGACAACATCCCGGGAAGGGTATTAAAGGACTGTGCTGAACAACTAAGTACTGTACTTGCGGACATTTTTAACATCTCCTTGTCCAAGCAAAAGTACCTAAATGTTTCAAAAATACAAACATAATACCACTGCCAAAGAAAGCAACTCCCTCAAGCCTGAATGATTACAGACCAGTAGCCCTCACATCCACTGTCATGAAAAGTTTTGAAAGACTGGTCAAAAAACACCTGACAGCAAAACTACCAGCTGCACTTGACCCACTACAGTTTGCATATCATGCCAATTGCTCCATGATGGATGCCATCTTGGCTGCACTACATCTCACAATGGCACACCTGGAGAATAAGGGTAGTTATGTTAGGATGATGTTTATTGACTTTAGTTCAGCATTCAACACAGTTATCCCACAACAGTTAATCAAGAAACTTGTCCATCTAGGCATTAGTAACCACATGTGCAACTGGATACTGCACTTTTTGATCGAAAGATAACAAAATGTATGTGTGGGCAAGAATTCCTCAAGAAACATTACAATTAACACAGCAGTACCCCAGGGATGTGTGCTGAGTCCACTATTGTTTGCCATACTAACACATGACTGCATAGCCAGATTTAATACCAATCACATCATCAAGTTTGCAGATGACACCACAGTTGTGGGCCTGATCAGTAATGAAGATGAAGGAAGTAATGAAGATGAAGGAGCATACAGGAAAGAAGTAAATCTACTGATTGACTCGCGTGCTAGGTACAACCTTGATCTCAATGTCACCAAAACCTAGGAAATCATAATAGATTTCAGGAGAACCCATCTATCTCTCTCTCCACTCATGATTAATGGAGAGAGGTTGGCCCACTCTAAGGCTAAAAACAGCATCTATAGGACATGATAACATCCTAGGCTCAGTCCTACATGAGTTCCAAAAAGAATTAGCAACACCATTGGGTATTCTTTTCAATCATGGTCTAAGCACCAGCTTCATCCAAACTGAATGAAAAACAGCCACCGTTATTCCCTTGCACAAAGGTCGTGCTTTCACTGACCCAGGAAACTATAGACCTATTAACCTGACTAACCTTATCTGCAAAGCCATCGAGTGAATCATCATAGACCTTATCAAAAAAGATATAGGTAATCTCCAAACACTTCACCCTACTCAGTTTGGATTTGTCAAAGGGAGATCATCTCTGTTAAACCTGGTGGATTTCTTCAAGGCAGTCACTAAGGCCCTGGATGAGGGGAAATCTGTGCATACAGCCTACCTAGATTTAGCCAAGACTTTTGACTACCCCCACTCAAGCATCATTGACAAACTCACCCAGCTAGGTATCAACCCTTATATCACCAGATGGGTTGTTAACTGGCTCACTGATAGAACACATATAGTCAAAAAAGGGGAATCCACCCTCTATAGCAGACCTGTAACCAGGGGTGTCCCACAGGGATGAGTCTTGGGACCTCTACTGTCTGGAATCTATTTCTCTGAAGTGCAAGCAAAACCCTAAAGGTCTGTGGCTGTCAAAGTTTGCTGATGACTGCAAATTGGAAGCAGTCAAAGAATTCCCAAATGATGTTAACGTCTCACAAGAGGGTCTTACTCAAACAAATAACTGGTGCCAAAGTCATGGTCTTAAATAAGTGCAAAAAATGTATCATCATCCCTTTCGTTAAGAGCAATGTTCCTGCTAACAACCACATCAATAACAACACCCTAAGTACACACTCAGTGGTGAGAGACCTAGACACTCAGGTTGACAGCAACCTTATCTTTGATCACCATGTCTCCACGGTGATAAGAAGTGCATTCTGTTTTGCTCATCTCACAAGTAAGGGCATTGCCTCCAGAAAAAAAGAAGTTATAACTTCCCTGTACTCTTCCCTCATCAGGCCAATAATTTGAGTACAACACCCATTTTGATATGTACCTTTCCAAGCACCTGCAGTAATTGGAGAAACCACAAAGGTTCCTCACAAGGAAAATTCAAGGTCTTCAGCATCTGTCCTATGTGAATCATCTGAAATCACTGTCACTTTATTCTGTTTCATACAGGCTACTCAGAGGTGATCTCTGCCTTACAAATAAGGCAATCTCTGACCCTGCTTTATTAGAAATGCTGCATATCCATAAGTCAGATGATACATGAGTTACTCACTCTAAAGACCTTAACCTGGTATGTGGCATTAATAGAACCTGCTGGAGGGACAGATTTGTTTCCCAGAGGTTACTGCACCTTTGGAACAGACCCCTACTTCATGTCAAACAGAGCACCTCATTGGCCTTCTTCAAAAGCAATCTGGACAACTGGATGGCAAACTGTAAATTCATCCCTGGGGTTCCACCTGTGTCTCTTTTGAGGCAATATGTGCTGATCATGGAAATAAGGGTAGAACTTGGTTAGGCTTGTAAGGGCCCTGGGCCATTAGCCTAGTAACTTCCTATGATCCTATAAACAGTAAGTAGCACAAAATTCCTGGGAGACCACATTGCGGAGGAATTATCCTGGTCACTAAACACCAGTCACAGTCAAGAAAGCCCACCAATGCTTGCATTTGCTGCAGAGGTTAAGAAAAGTTAATCTACCACTCTCCATCCTTATCACCTTCTATCGAAAGCATCCTAAAAAGCAACTTCACAGTCTGGTATGGGGGCTGTTCAGTTGCAGATCAAAAAGGCCTACAGAGGGTGGTGAAGGTCACCGAGAGCATAACAGGCTCCAACTTCCCAGTAATACATGGTCTATATATAACTCATTCCTACAACAGGGCCATAAAAATATCCAACTATCCTACATACCCTGCCATAGTCTGTTTGCAAGTTTGTCATCTGGCAAAAGATATCGCACTGTGAACTGTAAAACAACTAGGTTCAGGAACAGTTTCTTTCCACAGGCGATTAGGTTCTTGAACTGTTGAAGCAATCGCAGGAATGTCAGTCATTGACAAGGTCTTGTGTCAGTCAAACCATTAATGTGCAATAAAATTCTGAGATGCTCGGTCATAGTTATCTGTTTACAATGTCAATCAAGTGTAATATTTATCTGATAGCTATTCTAACATATCAGAAAATAAGTATGCAATAAATAAATATGCAATAATCAATCACTCAGCTGCTAAAAATTGTAGACATAGTAATTTATAATAGTATGTAGTAAAACAACAGTCTAACTTAATGTTATGTATGTTGCATGTGCTATATGTAATTTATATGTGTGTAAATGTCATCTCAGTATTAAGCCTGATGCACGTAATTTCATTTAGGGTACCCTTGTGGAGTCAAATGACAATAAAGTTCACTTTGACTTTGACTTTGACTTTTGGGCTTGATTCCAGACTATTTGTCTGTATGAAAAACATAAGAGCTCTCAGAGGTCATTGTAAGGGAAGCTGTCAGAACTCAATTTGCATGACATATGCAGAGCATTTTCTGGTGACAATGCTGACTTTATTTATCTCCCAATGGGCCTAACTGCAGTAGGATTAATTATTGGTTGATTTCTGCTACTCTTGTTTCCCGAGTTTCTCAGGTTGTTACTCTACCAAATGCCTTATCAGACCTCAGGTAGTGTTATTAGAAATAGACCTAAAATAAGATACTACATTTACTATTAAGCAGTGGAGGGCTGATCATTTAATTCTTACTGTCCAAAGTATCTTGAATATGTTTCCACTGAAGTAAAGAATTATATTAACATAAACCCTGTTCATCGCATGCCAGTTTTTATTTGGTGGGAGTCATTTAAATATGAACTCAAAGGGATTTGCACTTCTGCTAAGACTAATTTGCTGAATAAGACAGATAATCAGTGGTAGGTTCATGGATACGTCTATCATGAGTCTATATAGAGTAAAGAAACTTAAGACTAATTTTTATCTCCAGAGAGCATCAGGAGAATCTTGGGTATAAGGCTGTAAACCTGGCAAGTTGTTGGCTTGTAAGTTAAAGAAGTGTAGACAACAAGTTACTATCCATACTAAAATGGCAGCAGGATTAATTACCTTATCCCCAAGGATATTGCAGATATTTTCAGAAATTATTATTCTCAGTTTTACAATAACATGGATTCTGAAGAACATTTGTTATAAGGCAGGTCTGAGTTTCTCACAGTGTTTATCCTCGCCCAGATCAACCCAGATAGAGAAGATTTCCTTTCCCAGCCTATCTTGGAAGGTGATGTGGTATCTATTCTTAAAACTTTGACTGACAGAAATCCCTGGTCCTGATTGATTCACTATTGGACTATATACCCTGCTTGGTATACTGCATAAGCCCCTTGTGTTATTGTTTAGAGAAGATTTCTCTTCAGGGACTTGTCTTCTCACAGTGGAAAAATCGCAGAATTGTCCTTCCAAAGCCAGGTAAAGAACACTTAAAAGACCCCTTAAAAGTTGAAAATTACAGACCAGTTTCATTACTTAATACTGAAACTAAACTCTATGCTGAAAATTTAAACCAACAAATAAAGACAGACCTTCCTGCATGAATTCATCATTTTCAGGCTGGTTTTGTTAAAACCAGATACAGTACTGATCATATAAGTGCTCTAATTTCTCTAATTCAGAAGGAATACAAACAGCCTATCCATTCTGTAGCTATTTTTCTTGACTTCAAGAATGTTTTCAATACTATATCTTAGAATCATTTATGGAATATGATATTTATTTATGGATTTCTATTTGAAGTTATTAAGGCTGCAAAATTTAATATTTCGCACCTTAGGATATGATACTTGTGAAACCTTCCACCTCCTCACCATTATACTTGAAGAGGGGTACAAGAAAAGGATGTCCCCTTTCCACACTTTTGCTTGCTATTGACCCTTTGATGAGGGAGGTAGCCTCCAGCTCATTGATATCAGGTTGGAAGGTGTAGTGTCTTTCAGCTTTTCCCGGTTAGGGGTCGCCACAGCGGAACTCCGGTCCACTAATGATTGGCAGTAGATTTTTACGTGCCAAGTTGCCAGCCCTGATGCACAACCTTCAATGAAGGTATGCCCATTCATGCATGTCTCCACACAGAAGATGCTTTAGCTGAGAATCGAACAGGACAAAGTCTTACTATGAGGCGACAACGCTACCGCAGCACCATCACCGCAGTTCAGGTTGGAAGGTAAATACCATAAATGTAAAAATATTGTTTGTGGGTCTTAACATGTGACTTTGTACAGGATATTCCCATTCTTGTTAATATTTTTAAGAGTTTTCAAGTTGTGGCAGGGCTAAAGGTAAATATGTCAAAGACAGCACTCCTTCCTTTAACCAAGGAAGCAATCAGTCTTAAATCTAAAGGCCAAAACCTGATGTATAAATGGCATAAGAAGCCCCTAGGTATTTAGGAATAGAGCTGCGTATATCTATATCCATTAGAATTATTTCTAACCTATCTACTCTATGACCTAACTTATTTGTATCAGTGCACTCACAGAACAAGTTATGTCTTCTTTTCCTAGTTAGGGTTAATGCTCTAAAGATGATGTTTTGCCCTAAACTATACTTTATTCCTTAGGCATATTCCACTCTCCCCTTCTAACACCAGGCTATCAAAGATTCAGAGATTTATGTGGATATTTGTGTGGTGATCATTGATTCAGAATACATGAAATATCCTTTGAAGAACAAACTACTACAGTAAAAGGAGGATGCTTAACTTTTACAGATGTAAAGTTATATGGATGTACTTTAGACAATCTAATCTGGTCAATTTATTTAATTAAACTGGAAATAAATCTATTAAATAGAAACCTTGGCAAGACTGTGGTAACATCTTATAGCAAATATTGCAAAAAAATAGTCATGGTTTTACCCTTGCTCCATTTGATCAGTTATGTAGGTTGTTCAGTAAAGGAGATATTTCCAATGTAGACACACTATAGTCCACTCAGAGTTATAAATCACCTTTAGTGCATCCCCTCAATCCCCTCAATGAATTTGGATTACTAAGGTTTCTTAAAATTAACCAGGCATACCTTTCTGAAGATTTTAAAGTCTCTGAGATTTATTCATATCTAATCCAACCAGAAGAGACAGCCACAAACAATCTATTACACTCTGATGTTGATGCTGATTTGAACTAAGTAATCTCAGAACTAAACTATGCAGCTTTATGTGTGTCTTAGTTTTTTTTTTATCCATCTTTCCTGTACTGCTTGAACATTAATTACATTTTTGTATAATGGCTATAGGTAACCCATGAAGGACTGGCTGATGGAGCTTGAGTTTACAAGCTACATTTGAAGCATGTAAATATAGCATTGGAGGCTGTTTGCGTAAATTGTGGTTATGCCCTTTTGTTCAACTGGTTTGGATACATGTAACAACTATGTCTGAAAAAGTTATGGGAGTGGACTATTAATTTGTCCATTGAAATCTGTTAATAATGGACTCCAGTGACATTTTGAGCCTGACAGGTGTACTTGAAATTAATGTTCTTTCTTTGTCAGTTGTAGTTAGATTATATAGTGCATCTCTTTGGAAGAATGTAAACTTCTTAGCAAAAGTAGGCTTTTATAAATGATGATATTATTAAGCTAAAAATGTCCTGGATTCTACTGTCCAGGGCTTTGTTATTTATTTGTAGGACTTTCAATTACTGTAACTTTTCAAGAGTTATGGAAGAAAACAATTTGTTAACTTATTTGTAGGACCTTCAATTACTATTGCTTTTCAAGAGTTGTGGAAGAAAACAATTCAGTTTACAATAACAGATTGTGATGGCATTTATGTTGTTGTTGTTGTTTATGTTGTTTCGGCTTTTCCCGATTAGGGGTCGCCACAGCGGAACTCCGGTCCGCTAATGATTGGCAGTAGATTTTTACATGCCAGCTCTGATGCACAACCTTCAATGAAGGTACGCCCATTCACGCATGTCTCCACACAGAAGATGCTGAGAATCGAACAGGACAACGTCTTACTGTGAGGCGACAATGCTACCACAGCACCACCACCGCGCTAATAGCTTTTACATGTTACTATTAATTTTTGAATATGTTGGGCATGTAACACAGTCTTCCTGAAGAGATAATAAAGACTAAATATTAAGATTTTATAGCACATACATATAATAATTTAGAAGAGTAAGGAGAAGAAAATTCCAGAATGTGTGTGTCTGTTTGTGTGTGTGTGTGTGTGTGTGTGTGTGTGTGTGTGTGTGTGTGTGTGTGTGTGTGTGTGTATGTGTGTGTGTGTAGATGTACAGACAAGCAGTCCTTCTGGAAGTGCCTATTTTGCTTACTTTTTATTCAGAATTTATAATGTCCTAATGTTGGTAAGTACAGATCATGTTGAAGTTTTAGGGATGCCTAGCAACATGACATATAACACTGTTTATATGTTAATAAATGAAATGCAAGATTTCTGAATGTATGCACTGAATGTTTTATCCTTATTTATGCTAAAGATTCAGAGCATGTCCACAATGTATGTGAACAGGGCTACAATTACATCAAAACTCAAACAATATATTAGGGTAACATGTTAGTGTTTTCTGAATGTTGTTTAATGTTGAGAATTGTTTATATCACTGTTATCCTGTTTGGATTGAAATATATATATATATATATATATATATATATATATATATATATATATATATATATATATAAAGCAGTACAGCAAAAAAGTTCTAGTGCTGTGGCTGAATGATGACGCAATTGTAGAATAACTTCTTTAATGAACAAGAGATGTGAGCACTTTCGCAGTGTATCCCACTGCTTCTTCAGACATAATGACAAACACACTACTTAATCTACTATATATCCTTGAGCAATCAATTTATCAATTAAACAACTTAAAATTTTAAAGTTTTAAAGCGTTTATCCAGGGGGTACAGGTTCATGGTTTTTCTGTGTGACTTTAATATTATTTGCCAAACCCCTGGAATGATGGAAGTACAAATGGAAATTAATGTGGAACATGAGCCAGTGGAGAATATGTTGAATTCAAATGTTTCCATCAAAGAATGACTGCGAGACTCCCTGAATAGGGTGAGCAACCATTTGTTGCACACTGTACCTGAAGTAAGTAATGGCATATGTTCTAAATCAGATGCTGATTTGAATTGACTGAGAGACAAAATAAATTATTTTGAAGACTGTATTTTTAAACTAAATAAATTGCAGATACAATGCTTCTATTTTGAAGTTTGCATTGATTTGAGAATTATACTGAGGGGCCTACGTATTCTTAAAATGCCCACGTATGGGAATACATATCCCACATTATTGGCAGAATGGCAAAAGTTGAACAATGAACTTAGTTTCAACTATATGAAATTAATGATTAACTTTTTTGCACCAGAGGAACAAGAACTGTCATCAAAAATACTTGAAACACAAACGGAGTTATATGCTGATTACCCTGAAGCATTAATAGATATAAAGATAGGGACTGTCATGGACTCGCTAACCTTATTTGAAAAAAGGGCTATACAACATAGAGTTCATAAATTAGAGAGAGATAAAAGGGATTTTGCAAGTGGCCACATCTTTGCTTGGTCGAGAGATGAGAGAACCAATAATGAGCGGATTGTACAAACACCGGGATCCAATGAGGCACGACGAGAATCCCCTATGATCCCGCCCATCACACAGCATCCCTTGGCTATGGAGATACAACTTCCGGTAATGGTAAATGCATCAAATGTAAGAACGGAGCTCACAGAAGCAGACACATTGGAGCCATCAGTGGAGGAAATACAGGGAGCGAGACGAAAGACACCCAGTATTCCAATAGTGCAAGTATCGTAGGAGGCAATACAATGACATACAGTATTGCCTATGAGTACACACATTGGAACTGTAAATGTAGGAGGGAATAATAATCAGCAAGTGCTTAGTTACCCTTTACCCATAGCTGTAAAGGGAATCAATGAACGAGGCAGGTCAACGAGCAGGACCAGGTTCAAAAGGAAATACAACCACACTCTGAATACATATGCGCAAACATTGAAGAAAATGTGGTCAAACAGCAGCAATCATTGATCTGGAATATTTCCAGTCATGTTCTAACTAGAGAGGAAGAGCAAAGTCTGGAAAAAGGGCTATCATATATCCCAGCACAATCAGCTGATATATTGGACTATATTCTGGACTTAAACTGTTTTATGAGGTCAGTAACTCTGAAAATTATTTAAGCTAGTGATACACCTAATGACATTTTTAATAAGAATGTGAACTTGATGAAACCTAGCACGTATACACCTGTAAACCATCCAGTTTTGAATGTGCATGAGAAGTTATGTATTGATGCTATGTATGATGCATTTTATAATGAGTCAGATAAAGTTGGTAGAAGAGAATTTTATAATTTAAAATATGATGAGAGGGGTGCTTTAAAGTCTTTACAACATAATAGAACTATTTGTATATGACCTGCTGATAAAGGAGGTCCCATTGTGGTTACGGATAAAGTGTTTTATGTATTGAAAATGAAGAATATGTTAGACGACCCAGTTTCTTATAAAAAAATATCTTCACATGATGTTGATAGAATAATGGCTAGGATTAATAGCACTTTACTAGAAGCATTAACATTGAGAATACTTGAATATGAGTTGTATAGTTATTTTAGTGTTGAATATCTACTAATACCTATAATACAAGGTACACCTAAAATACATAAGGACCCATCAGATCCACTAATGAGACCTATAGTCTCAGGCAAAGGTTGGTGTACTGAGCTACTTTCCATATATCTTGAAAAAGTTTTGAGACCCTTAGTAGACCAAAATATATATATAGTTAGAGATTCTAAGCATTTTTTTAGAAAATTTATATTATTTTCAACATAATATAGGTGAATTAAAGGGATGTATCATGGTTACACTACATGTTCAATTCCTTTTCACAGCCATACCTAATGAACCAGGCATAGCTATGTTACAGAAATATTTGGAGAAATTCTCCACTTTTGACAAGGCCAAAATAGAATTGCTGGCATTTTTAATGGAAATAATATTGGAGAATAATGTCTTTTTGTTTGAGAATCAGTTATATCTCCAGAAGCATGGAGTAGCCATGGGCACTTTGTGCGGAAACAGTTATGCCAATATAGTGATGGCAGAGTGGGAGCAAGAGCATGTGTTGAATGGTTTATAAAAAGAGAATGTGAAATTTTATAGACAGTTTGTGGATGACATTTTTCTTTTATGGGGAGGAACAGTGGAATTGCTACAAACATATCTGACATATCTGAATCAGACATCAGTGTTTCTTAGGTTCACTATGAAATATTCAAACACTAGATTAGACTTTTTGGACATTACTATTAATAGCCCTAGTGAGGGAGAAGTTACCACAGAAGTATACAGGAAAGAGTGTTATAGAAACAGTTACCTGTTTAGAACAAGTATGCACCCACAACACATATTTAATAATGTGATGAAAGGGCAAGGTATGAGGATATCTAGATTATGTGTGAAAGAAGACTTTGATAAAGAAGTGCATCTATTAGAACAGAGATTCATTGATAAAGGATATCACAGAGACAAAATAGTAAAAACCATGGAAATAGTAAGAAATAGTAGAACAACATATGGCAAACCATATTTCTCTGAGAGGAACATGGATAGAGTTGAACCCATTAAACAGGGGAGATATCCATCATGTAGAATGCCAGTTAAATATGTTAATAATATGAGAGTTGCCACTGATATATATAAAAAGTTTTGGCCTATATTGTCAGCGGATCCAGAGGTCAAGAGAATAGTTGGATCATGTCCCTCATTTATATATAAAAATATGAGAAATATTAAGAGAATGTTATGTCATCCTAGAAATGATAAGGAATGTCTTAATAAGGGGGTCAGTGTGTGTAAAAGCTGTAACTTTTGTCAATATGAAGACATCACAGACAAATTATCCACCCAGAGGTTTCATGCAGAAGGCACCTGTGATTCTGAACATTTAGTATATCTTGCCTATTGTGTGGCCTGCATGGCCTTCTATATAGGCAAAATAGACAGGAAGTTTAAGTTTAGAATAAGGGAACATTTATATAATATACAGAAACAGGTCACCACGAATGCCTTAGCAAAACATGTAATGAGCACTTCACATACACATAACTTTAGGATTAAAATGGTAGAAAACACAAAACTAACTAGTAGACTTGGAGACATTAAGAATAAAACAGAACTTAATGAAACTAAATGGATAGTAAGGTTGAAAGCCCATGAAAGTAAAGGGCTTAATGATAAAATACCCATTAGACCTGTTTTAAAAAACAGACCACTAAAAGCTTGACTTGAGTGAATATATATGGCACAATTACAGATTTTATATATTTTATATATTTAAGGATTCATTTTATGTATATGTATTTATATATTTATATATATTTATATGTTTTATCACCTTAAAATTTTAAATTGTTTAATTGATAAATCGATTGCTCAAGGATATATAGTAGATTAAGTAGTGTGTTTGTCGTTATGTCTGAAGAAGCAGTGGGATACACTGCGAAAGTGCTCACATCTCTTGTTCATTAAAGAAGTTATTCTACAATTGCGTCATCATTCAGCCACAGCACTAGAACTTTTTGCTGTACTGCTTTTTTGCATTTGATGGTGCTTTGGCATTTATCCAGGGGGTACAGGTTTGTGTTTTTTCTGTGTGACTCTTATATATATATATATATATATATATATATATATATATATATATATATATACACACACACATATATTTATATGGATATGTGTGTACGTATTAAAATTAATCAGCCATAGTGTACATACCACAGTGGTGCATTTCTGTAGATGAATCGCTTCTCTTGTGGAAAGACATGCTTGGATACTTGAAATGAAGAATATTAGAATGGTCTGGTAAAAAGACATACAAGTAGTGAGCAAGTTCTGATGACAGCAGCACTGGAAGATATGTGTGGAATTTTGTTTATTCTGGAAAGTTTGCAGCAGTGGCCGTTCCAGATAAAACCACCTTTCTGTCTAACTCTGTGTCACTGCCTGGGAGTAATGCACAGAGTAGTAAAGCACAACTCATGGCTGGTTAACGTTAGAGGAGACTGTGACATGTATGTTGATTTCTGCTGGTAAGAAAATACATGCTCTAGTCATAGGTTCATAGGTAGGTAATAGGCTATTGGTCCAAGGGCCTAAGTAAGCCTAGACAACAAGGTTCCCTGGCTTATGCCACCCAAGAAAGTTAATTTCCTGTGCCCCTATCGAACAGAGCCACAAAAGTGATCTCCGGGGTGTATTTCCTATTTACCATCCACTCATCAAGATTTTTCTTGAAGAGTGCTAATGAGGAACTTTGCTTGACATAGATGGGTAGCTTGTTCCAAAGTATAGGAAGTCCCTGGGACAGGAATCTATCCCTCCAGCATATCCTGTTTATTGTGATGACAAGGTCTATTTCCCTAGAGCATGTAGCTCAGAGGGATTGGGATTTTTTTATGTGTAGCATGTCCACCAGCTCTAAGTTTAACATAGCTTTATATGTTAGGCAGAGTTCTCCTCGGAGTAGGCGATATGCTACAGAGTAAAGCTGGAGTTTTTTGAGATGGTCAGGGTAAGACATTTGTTTGAGGCCAGTAATCCTCTATGTGAGGTACTTTTGTGGCCTTTCTAGCTGCTGCAGATGTTTTGTGAGGTACATTCCAAATGGGGCATTGTACTCTATAATGGGTCTAATGAGTGCTAGGTAGAGGGGAACAACGACTTATTTTTTCTTGAATGAGAACCCTTTTGTGATGAGGTGTGCCACATAGAAGGATTTCTTGAGTACTGTGGAAATGTGATTATCAAAGGATAGACTACTGTCCACCTGGGTCCCATGGTCTCTTATCACACATTCGGCATTAAGTAGACTGCCATTTATGTGGTAGTTCATGGGTACAGAGTTTTTACCAAAGGGGATGATAATGCACTTTTTGGCATTGAGCTTGAGGCCATGCCTCTGACACCAGGCATCTGTCTCAGTGAGGCCCTTCTGTAGGATGTCCACATCATTTGGGGATTCGACTATGGCTCCTAGTTTGCAGTCATCTGTGAACTTCATTAGCCAGAGGCCTTCTATGTTAGCCTGTACTTCAAAGAAGTACATACCAAACAGGAGAGGTCCCAGGACTGAACCCTGTGGTACTCCACTTGTCACTGGTTTGAAGTCAAATTTGGAGTCTGCACCTTTTGCAGTGTGGATTCTGTCAGTCAGCCAGTTGGCAACCCATCTTGTGATGTAGGGATTTATACCTACTTTAGTGAGTTTAGCTATAATTCCAGAATGGGGGATGGTGTTGAAAGCCTTGATGAGGTTAAGACAGGCTGTGTGAACCACCTTACCCTCATCTGCGGCTTTGGTGACTGCCTCAGAGAAGTTGATTAGGTTCAGAAGGCATGATCTGCCTTTCACAAACCTGAACTGTGTGGGGTCCGGAGTTTGGAGGTTACCAATGTCTTTGTTTATAAGTTCCATGATGATACTTTCCATGGCCTTGCAGACCAGGCTAATAGGGTGATAATTCCCAGGACCAGTGGTGGCTCCCCTTTTTTTGAAGTGGGATAACTGTTGCGGTGTGCCATTCAGTGGACACAAAGCCTGATGTGAGACTATGATTGAATATGGTGCTTAGGTGGGGAGTCAGTTCATTCTGAAGTTCATGTAAAACGCAGCCTGGGATGTTGTCCAGTCCCATGGATGCTGTGTGTTTGGTTTTAGAGAGTGCAGCTTTTATCTGCATAGATTTGATTACAGGGACTCTGCATTCTTCCTGTATATATATGGGCCCTTTAGGGGGTGAGAGGGGGGATAAAGTTAGCACTGAAGCTATCTGCCAGGATGTTGGCAATATCAGTTGGTTCTGTAATTTTCATGCTGTTATGCTGTAACTCAGAGCAGATCTGGATGTTGCCATTGAAATTCTTGATATAGCTATAGAATGCTTTGTGGTTGCCCTTAGAATCAGTGGCAATTTTGTTTTCTTAGCTAGTTTTGGAGGATCTTATAAGTGATCTCAGCTTCTTACTGAGGCTGACCAGGGAGTTCCTCCACTCATGGGATTTTACTCTCTTTTGCAGCAGTTTCTTCTTTCTGTTGTAGAGTTTGTTTATGGCAGGGGACCACCAGATTGGCTTCCTTTTTTGGAGGATAGCATCTTGGTTCTGTTTGGGATAGCACGATCCATGCACTCGTGTAAGTGCTTATAGAGTACATTTGTGTAGGATTCAGCAGTCATAACTGTATTGCCCATCTGCATGGGTGTCATGAAGTTCGACACTTCTATCTTAAGGCGCATGAAGTTGGCTTTGGAGAAATTTGTTACCGTGGTTTCCTTAATGGTGGGTGGGGGTGGGATGCGGATATCTAGGGTGATTAGCTTATGGTCGGATCTGACCAACAAGGGGTTGACTTCAGGTGTGGAACCCTGGTCACTCATGTTGGTAATGACTAGGTCTAGGATATTGCCCCTGGTGGGGGTGTGGATAAATTGATCCAGGGCACTGGAATTTATAAATTTCAGAAAGCATTGAGTGAAGGAGTCGGTATATGAGTAGTTTTCCAAGTTAATGGTGGGGTACTTGAAATCACCCATTATTAGGGTGTTTGGTTGAACCCTAATATTTTCCAGTATATCAAGAAAAGTGGAGTGGAAATCCTGGGCCATGGTGGGGGATCTGTAGCAAGCTACAATTTGGATTGCAGTTTTGCCCAGAGTTAGTTGCACTAGGATAACCTCGGATGCATTATGCTGTGCAACTAGCCTGTAGGTGTGGATATCTTTAATGAATATGGACACACCTCTGCCTTTAATGTTCTGGTCCAGGTTAGATGGCCGAAAAGTGTGGTATGAGTTATAGCCTGGTAAAGCACGGGTGCTCTCTAGAGCCTTGAACCAGGTCTCAGTCACTGCACAGATATCGATGTTCTCCATTTTAAGGAGTGCCTCGAGTGAGTGCATTTTGAGATTTAGACTTCTACCATTGAGTAGCATTACCCTCAGTTTTTGCTTGCCTGTTCCTGTTATGGTGGTGAATTTGTCATTTGAGTCTTGCCTAAAAAAGGCACTATAGCAGCAGCAAGAGCCTTAGCCAGTATCCAGAATCCCAGGGGTGACAGGTGCAGGCCATCTCTGGCAAAGCATTGTGGTCTGTCGACCATATTGTCCCAGGCAGACAGATCCTGGATTCCCTTAGAATGACACCAGAAGTTTAGCCAATATAATTTTTTCCTTCTACTGCAGTATCATTCTGGGTGATGGCAGGATGTTTCTCAGGGCTAGGGTCATACCTGCCTGGGCTACAAGATTGGAGAGCTCTTCCATGTCTCTTTTCATGTAGTCCATGGAGGTACATCTCAGGTCATTCACACCAACATGGACAATGACAGAGTAATATTTGTACATGTTGTGGAATGACCCGAGTGTGTGGGTTATGTGGCAGATCATGGCACCCAACAGGCAGCTGACAGTAACCTTCTCCTTGTTTAGCCTGGTGAGTGGGACATCAGTGTGCCTGACTATAGAGTCACCTATGACTAATGTGTTGGGTACGTTGGTTTGCCTTATGGGCTGTGGTTTATTGATACACTGAGTCTGTGAGCTATGTGTCATTTGGGTTATGTTGGGGGTGTGGAGGTTGCTTGTGTTTCTGCTTTGGAGGTGTCTGTTGCTTGAGCAGATTATTGAGAGCCTCTGTGAATGTGTTTGTGTTTCTATGTGTGGATTTTGGTGGTGTAGGTTTAGTGGGACTATGTGATGATTGTGGTGTGGTGCAAGTGTTTACTTTTTCTTCTTGACTGTCAAGTTCAGTCTTTGTTGGAGAGAGCTTTACCTCCAGTTTGGCTAGATAAGTGCATCTCTCACAGGTTGTGGTGTTGGGTGGTACGAGGAGAGGGTTTTCTGTGTACATGAGGTAATTGCTACATTGCCTCAAGATGCCCAGATTCATCAGATAGAAAGTAGAGAACACTGGGAGCTGACCCTTGGACATGCCCGAATAAAAAACTACTTTCCTCTAGACAAGTGAGGGAAGTGAGTATAAGAGCTGTTTTTCTCTAAGCAAGTGAGGAAAGTAAGTACAAAAACTGTTTTCCTCTAGGTAAAGAGGAAGGTTGAGTGCTGTAGTAATTTGTGGCTTATTTAGTGCTAACAAGTTCTGAACAAGTGCTGAGCACAAATAAGCAAATTCAAGTGCTAAAACTAAGAATCTGTGCCTGGATCTTGTGGTAGATAGGCTACCTAGTGCTTACCATTCCCACTGATAAGCTAGAATGCTTCCCTCCAACAGAGAAAAGCTTGGGGGGCTCAGAACCTTACAAACAGTCCTGGATATAGCAAATCTGTATCTGGACTAGACTAGTTACAGGAAAGGTGGGTAACAAGTGCAAACACAGGCTTTTAAACAAGAAAGTTGAAAGAGATGGAAAAACTGCCAAACGGCCAATAAACGACAATTTCTGGGCCAAAAACCACTCTTGTGGTAGATAGGCTAACAAGTGCTTACTACTCTCACTGATAAGCTAGAAGGCTTCCCTCCAACACAGAAAGGCTCTGGGGACTCAGAAGCTTGCAAACAGTGCTGGCTACAGCAAATCTGTATCTGGACTGCAGGAAACAAGCTTAGATTTGTTTTTTGGACAGTGGAAAGGGAGAAAGAAGAAACAGAAGATAATTCAAAATTAAGGACCTAAGTGGCTTGCCCTTCACAAATGTTCTCTCTGTATTAGATAGAATGAGCTAGTGACACTAGACTGGAATAGAGCTGGAACATCGCTTAACAAATGGAACTGGTAGGAGTGTCTGAAGTCAAAATATGATCTCACTGTACTCGGTTGAGTGAGCAAATGAGATAGACCCAGGAGGAGTGTTCAACCACAAATTTACAAGAGGGGTAGACAATTCCAAAGCCACCAAGACTAATACCAGAACAAGAACAGTAAGGGCAGGTGGGAAACTAACTGCAGAGACAGAGGGAGACCACAGTATTCTATGAAACTATTAAACAGAAAAATAAATAACTACAGAGAGACAAAGGCCACAATATGCAATGAAACAATTAAATGCAGAGGAAAATAAAATGCAGTACAATCTTTAACACTGCAAGTTTGTAATTAACTCAGCTAGTAATGCAGTTGATTGTAGGTATGCAGCAGAAGCCAAACAACTCAGATATTGATAAGTAATAAATTCAAAGATATGTAACTAACACTTATAAATACAGAGAAACCCTCTAGTCTAAGAGTTTAGCACTGAATATCAATGAAGTGAAACACAATAGCCCCCACTAACTGCAGGGACAGAAAGAGACCACAGTATTCTTTGAAACAAATAAAAAATAAATAACTACAGAGAGACACAGACCACAATATGGAATGAAACAATTAAATACACAGAAAAATAAAATGCAGTACAATCTTTAACACTGCAAGCTTGTACTTAACTCAGCTAGTAATGCAGTCGATTGTAGGCATGTGGCAAAAGCCAAACAGCTCTGATATTGAGCAGTAATAAATTCAAAGATATGTGACTAACACTTATAAATGCAGAGAAACCATCTAGGCTAAGAGTTTAACACTGAATATCAATGAAGTCTAGCACAAAAGCCCCCACTAACTGCAGAGACAGAGAGACCACAGTATTCTATGAAACAAATAAATAGAAAAATAAATAACTACAGAGAGACACAGACCACAATATGCATTGAAACAATTAAATACAGAGAAAAATAAAATGCAGTACAATCTTTAACACTGCAAGTTTGTACTTAACTCAGCTAGTACTACAGTTGATTTTAGGTATGTAGCAAAAACCAAATAACTCAGATATTTAACAGTAATAAATTCAAAGATATGTGACTAGCACTTATAAATACAGAGAAACCCTCTACACTGAATATCAATGAAGTAAAACACAATAGCCCCCACTAACTGCAGAGAGACAGAGAGAGACCACAGTGTTCTTTGAAACAATTAAATAGAAAAAGAAATAACTACAGAGAGACACAGAAGACAATATGTAATGAAACAATTAAATACACAGAAAAATACAATGCAGTACAATCATTAACACTGCAAGTTTGTACTTAACTCAACTAGTAATGCAGATGATTGTAGGTATGTAGCAGAAGCCAAACAACTCAAATATTGATTAGTAATAAATACAAAGATATGTGACTAACACTTATAAATGCAGATAAACCCTCTAGGCTACGAGTTTACCACTGAATATCAATGAAGTGAAACACAATAGCCCCCACTAACTGCAGAGACAGAGAGAGACCACGGTATTTTTATGAAACAATTAAATATAAAAATAACTACAGAGAGACAGAGACCACAATATGCAATGAAACAATTAAATACACAGAAAAATTAAATGCAGTGCAATCTTTAACACTGCAAGTTTGTACTTCAGCTAGTAATGCAGTTGATTGTAGGTATGTAGCAGAAGCCAAACAATGCAGATATTGAGCAGTAATAATTTCAAAGATATGTGACTAACATTTATAAATACAGAGAAACCCTCTAGGCTAAGAGTTTAACACTGAATGTCAATGACGTGAAACACAATAGCCCCCACTAAGTGCAGAGACAGAGAGATATCATTATATTATTTGAAACAATTAAATAGAAAAATAAATAACTACAGAGAAACACAGACCAGAACATGCAATGAAACAAATACACAGAAAAATAAAATGCAGTACAATCCTTAACACTGTAAGTTTGTACTTAACTCAGCTAGTAATGCAGTTGATTGTAGGTATGTAGCAGAAGCCAAACAACTCAGATATTGAGCAGTAATAAATTCAATGGTATGTGACTAACACTTATAAATACAGAGAAATCCTCTAAGCTAAGAGTTTAACACTGAATATCAATGAATTGAAACACAATAGCCCCCACTAACAGCAGAGACAGATGGAGACCACAGTATTCTATGAAACAATTACATAGAAAAATAAATAACTACAGAGACACAGAAGACAATATGTAATGAAACAATTAAATACACAGAAAAATAAAATGCAGTACAATCTTTAACACTGCAAGTTTGTACTTAACTCAACTAGTAATGCAGTTGATTGTAGGTATATAGCAGAAGCCAAACAACTCAGATATTGAGCAGTAATAAATTAAAAGTTATTTGACTAACACTGATAAATACAGATAAACCTTCTAGACTAAGAGTTTAGCAGTGAATATCAATTAAGTGAAACACAATAGCCCCCACTAACTGCAGAGACAGAGAGAGACCACAGTATTTTTATGAAACAATTAAATAGAAAAATAACTACAGAGAGACACAGACCACAATATGCAATGAAACAATTAAATACACAGAAAAGTAAAATGCAGTGCAATCGTTAACACTGCAAGTTTGTACTTTACTCAACTTGTAATGCAGTTGATTGTGGGCATGTAGCAGAAGCCAAACAATTCAGATACTGAGAAGTAATAAATTCAAAGATATGTGACTAACAGTTGTAAATACAGAGAAACCCTCTAGGCTAAGTGTTTAATACCGAATATCAATGAAGTGAAACACAATAACCCCCACTAACTGCAGAGACAGAGAAAAACCACAGTATTCTATGGAACAATTAAATAGAAAAATAAATAACTACAGAGAGACACAAACCACAATGTGCAATGAAACAATTAAATACAGAGAAAAATAAAATGCAGTACAATCTTTAACACTGGAAGTTTGTACTTAACTCAACTAGTAATGCAGTTGATTGTAGGTATGTAGCAGAAGCCAAACAACTCAAATATTTAGCAGTAATAAACACAAAGATATATGACTAACACTTATAAATGCAGAGAAACCCTCTAGGCTAAGCATTTACCACTGAATATCAATGAAGTGAAACACAATAGCCCCCGCTAACTGCAGAGACAGAGAGAGACCACAGTATTTTTATGAACCAATTAAATAGAAAAATAACTACAGAGAGACACAGACCACAATATGCAATGAAACAATTAAATACACAGAAAAATAAAATGCAGTGCAATCTTTAACACTGCAAGTTTGTACTTAACTCAGCTAGTAATGCATTGACTGTAGGTATGTAGCAGAAGCCAAACAACGCAGATATTGAGCAGTAATAATTTCAAAGATATGTGACTAACACTTATAAATACAGAGAACCCCTCTAGGCTAAAAGTTTAACACTGAATATCAATGAAGTGAAACACAATAGCCTCCACTAACTGCAGAGACAGAGAGAGACCACAGTGTTCTATGAAACAATTAAATAGAAAAATAAATAACTACAGATAGACATAGACCACAATATGCACTGAAACAATTAAATACACAGAAAAATAAAATGCAGTACAATCTTTAACACTGCAAGTTTGTACTTAACTCAGCTAGTAATGCATTGATTGTAGGTATGTAGCAGAAGCCAAACAGCTCAGATATTGAGCAGTAATGTTTACTTATAAATTATTTTCCAGCCCAGAACATAACTTCCTTCTGCAGGATGTGCACAAAGTATTTTGTGGGATAGTATATCTGTCAAGGACAGATATAATCCACACGGGTCTGAGGCACCTTCAGGTGTTGAAGGCTATATCTCTTGTACTGCTGACAACTGCCAAATGTGTGGCCCTAGCCCCCAGATTTGAAAATTAATGGGGTAGCCAGTCTGCACAACTATCCTGGTAGTAAAATTCCAGTCCTGCTCCTTGGTATGATGCTATATCTGGGGTAGAGTGCAGCAGTGTTATTCAAATGCCTCTGTGCATTAGACTGTATGTTATACCAGTGAGAGGTAGAGACAAACATCACATGTAATGCTCATGAAACTCATTAGCTGCCTGGTATGCCATAAACACAACTGAAACTTCTTTGTAGCCAAAGCTGCTCCTTGATGTCAACTGTCCCCCACAGAGCTACCTGCAGTTTGGGTATGAGAATGCATGACTGACAGGTTGTAAGCCTGTCATGTAGCCATTATCATTTTTGACATGACGGGGCCACATTCCATGAAGCAGCACTAGAAAATTAACAAAGAAAGTAAATTTCAGTTGTTCCTTGTGTCCTAAGAGGATGACCACTGAAAAACAATGACCACACATGCACACCTGCTAAGCCATTCCTCAGCAGTTTCCCTTAGCTTACAGTAGAGCTCCATCTATATGTTGAACTGGTATTGCTGTACATCAGCTAATGCCTGCAGAGCCATTTCACACATGAAGATGGAACTGTTTCTCCACACAGTCACTTAGACATTTTCCACTGGCATTCAGTTCAAAGCCAACGGAAAAATGATGTCCAATTACATTATTAGCTAGATTATTGTCTTAAAATGAGCAAGAATAACTTTTAGAATGTGAGATCCTGAATGCAGCTAACTTAGCAAAATGCAGCAAAAATAAAGTCTTTCCAGATAAAAAAAAAACAGTCCAGTTAAGGGTTTAAGCAGATCTTTATTCAACAGTGTCTGAGTATTCTTTTCTGACTCCAAGTGACAATTGAGCAGCTTAAACAGTATCATTACGGGGAAGGTACCAGGTCTGCTAAGGTAGAGATGGCTTGGATGGTGTCAAAATTAAACCACCATCTGTTTAGCCAATGGAAAGGGATGTGAAATTATAAAGTCTTATATCATTTTACATTTTAATAGTGTTAGGTATCTCTCATAAAAAATGCATGACAGACATGATAAACCACGACTGTATCATAAAGGAGCAAAAACTTTATTTTTTATAAATAAAGCAGGACAAATAAGGACAGAATCCAGTCAGATAGTAGACATTTGGAAATACTTTCACCTCTAGGCTTCCTCTGGCCCATCTCAAAAATACATTGCAGTTTTATTGTAATTATAAGTATGCATCTGTGCCCATTTATATGAGACATAATTTTAGAATTTGCTGTGTCTTCTTTCATGGGGCTCAAGCTGCTGAAAGTGTGCAGTGAAACATGAAGAAATTAAATTTTGCTGAAAGTATCCAACCCAGAAATAATCTAAAATGCAGCAGACAAGACCCACAAATGCAAACAGATCTTGGTGGCTCTCTTTTTCAGAGAGTGGGATGAAGTTACTGTTTGTTCCCTTCAGAGCTTTTTGCATGAGGTGGAAATGGCCACTTAGAACACTTGAGACGTCTTGCAAACTTCCTTAATTTTGAAATAAGAAGTTTTTATCAGGAGCACAAGAAAAAAATTATATAGAATTTTGAAACACTAGATTCTTGTCTTGGAATCAGAAGTGATGCTGTGGGAGTCATCACTAATACCCATCTGGAAGACTCCTGGATCACATTTTTCAGAATCAAGAGTAGAACAAGTGGCTGGCCTAGAGTGCTACCCAAACAGTTTGTTGAAATCCAACCCATAACTTTCATTGCCAGGCTCCCGGCCCCTCAAAAAATGTATATTCTTTATACCATTCTTGAAACAAATGACAACATATAAAATACACAGTTGCAAGCTAAAATACAGACTGGATGTTTTCATCTAATGCAACAGAAAAAGCAGTGGAGTAGATATCAGTAGCCATATGCTCAGAAACTATGAGTGTGCCTGAAGAAATGGTAAAAACATGCATCTACTTATTTATTTATTTTATTTATTTTACATTTGTTGACCGGGCTAGTCCAGCTGGATAATTTCCATTTTCAGTGGAGGCCCGGGGAGAAAAGCTCCACAATTAAAACAAGGTTAAACATTTAAGCAACAATGCATACATTTTAGTGTAGTAGAAAATACAGCGAAAAAAAACAGGTAAAAAACAAATAGCCTAAGCTATATATTCATATTTTTTTTTTTTTTTTTTAGTCATTTGAAATAGCAGGGAAAGATAGTGATTTTTACGTAGGGAGGTATGGCTGAAGAGCCAAGTAGTCATTTAGTCTGGATTGGTACAGGAGCAGAGCCAGAAGTTGTTAAGATGTAATAGAAGTTGTTTTTTGAAAAGTTGAAAGGAGTCTAGTGAGGTAATGTGTGGGGGGAGGTTATTCCATATTTTCCCTATGGAGTTTGAAAATAGACAGTTACCTGCTGAATTTGTAATTCTAGTTGTGGTGACTTGTATCTTTTCGGCAGATCGCAACTGTTTCAAGTTTTTGTAGGGAGTAAGGAGGTTACTGAGAGCTGGTGTTTTTGTAGGTTGATAAAGAATGTTATGTGTAATTAAGAGTTGTTGATAGATAAGCTTGTTAGGTAGTTCTAACCATTGTAATTGTTTTAAGTTATTATAGTGGTGAGTTGATAGGATGTAGTTAGTTACTTGATATAATTCTGTTAAACTCCTTGTTGCTGTACAACAAATGGCAGTGCGTACAGTCACTAGCAATGTGCAATGAAGATAGGAGTGCCATTGCAGACACGCACAATAGTGAGCAGAGGGTGATATATATA